>NW_007728408.1:295234-302353 GCF_000696425.1 Galeopterus variegatus
TTTAGCAAAGGGTCCTTAGGACATTAAAAGCATGATCCATAAACAGGAACAAAGATAAACTATACTTACAAATTAAAGACACTGTTAAATGGGTAAAAAGATAAACTACAGACTGGAAGAAAACACTTGCAATCACATTCTCGACAAAGAACTCGTACACAGAATATATTTTTAGAACTCTCAAAAGAAAAACAAGAAAAACAAACAAACAAAAAAATAGGAAAAAATCGGCAATAAATTTAAAAAGTTACCTCACCAAGGAGAGATAGATGGAAATAGGTACCTGAAAAGATGTTCAGCATCATCAGTCATTAGGGAAATGCAAATTAAAACCGTATGAGCTACCACTGCCCCCTGTTACTATTACAATGGCTAGAATTAAAAAGAGCAATCATAGAGTGTTGGCAAGGGTGTGTAGGAATTGGAACCCTCATGCACTGCTGAAGGGGATGGTAAATGGTATAGCTACCGTAGGAGACAACTGGGCAGTTTCTTTAAAAGCTAAACATTTATTGACACTGCCACCCAGCCATTCCACTCCTAGACATTTTCCTGAAGAACAGAGGCATTCGCTCATGCAAGAACTTGCATAGGATGTTCAGAGCAGATTTATTTGTTATAGCCCCAACCTGTAAGCAACTCAAATGTTTATCAACAAATGAAAAGATAAATTGTGGTATATTTATATAATTAAGGAAAGATTACTAGGCAGTGAGAAGGAATGAATCACTGATATAAACAGCAACATGGAAGAATGTCAAAATAACTATGCTGAATGGAAGAAGCCAGAAGGGAAAGAAAGAATGCCTGCTGTAAGATTATTCTATTTTTATAAGAATCCTAGGAAATGTAAATTAATGCTTAAATGTCAAAGCAAAGCCGTCATTATAGGGACTGGGTCGGAGGCAAGAAAGGGCAAAAGAGAGTGACGACAGAGGGGCATGAGGATACTGTGGGGTGCACCGCACATGTTCATAATCTTGACGTGGTGATGGCTTCACAGGGGTACGCATGTCAAAACTCATCAAATTGTACCCTATTAGAAAAACTAGAAAAAAAAAATGCTTGTCTTTATTTACTGTAAATCCAAGCCACTATCCCACTGGATAGAGGAAAATTCAGTTTCATCTAGTGTTGGCCCCTCTTCCCCGAGGGCTGCATCAGAACCTAGGAGGTTTACATGGTGCCCTGCAAACAAGTAAGATCCCTGCCCCACCTCTGGGGCACCCCTGCCCAGTCCCCTGGCCTGAGACTCAGTCTTCTGCTCTGGGCCCTTCAGGTTCAGCCTCTGAAGTGAAGATCACTTGTCTCCTTGATCTGCTTTTACTGAATCCTTTACCAAAAGGGTTTTGTGAAAGATGCCGAAGAACTGAAAAATTCCTCCTGACTCTGGGAAGGCCTTAGCTCCCAGCTGTTTATCTCCATCTCAAAGGCTAAACCCTGATTCACCAAGAAACGGCTCAACAGCTCCAGACTCACAGTCCTTGCATCCTACCCCCCTAACTCACACAGCCCATTTCCCCATATCTTCAGAATTTGAACAGTGCCTAAATATCTAAGCAAGGTGAACTCTTACTGAAATCCCCAGTCTCACCTCTAAAGTTTTCAACTCCTGGCTCTCTGGGACTGTTCTCACATTGCAACGTCTTAATAGAGGCTGAAGCTAATGGTTCTTGGATGTTTTCCCCTTCCTTCCATAGTTTATATGTAATGTTTCTTCTAAATCCAGAAAGTATCTTTCCCAGGAGGAAATCGGTCTCATCAAGGGCCCAGGGACGTCGCCTTACAAGTGATGTTGTCAGGGCAGCTCTGTGCACAGCCAGGCCCTGGGCCACGCTGCACCCACACAACCCACCGTGTCAACCTGTGCCCCACAAGCTGATTCAGCCTAAAAGGTACTTCTCACGGGCTGCCAGAGTCTCAGGGCCAGTGTACAGGTCAACAAAGAGTTTGACTTGGAGAACATTTCTTAGCTTTTATAAGACTTCCTGAAGCCAGGCAGCGAGAGTTGGGGGGGTTTTAGTGTTTGTTTTTTGCAGGCCCAGCTCATCACAGTTCTCATCTGTGGTTTCTTGAAATCTGTGCCTTAGTAGTTTTCTCCTCCAGTGTATGCAGAAGGCAGCAACTTCCAATTCCTCTGGGTCTGAGGAAGGTTGTCTCAAACCCTGGAGGAGAGAAAGATAATTAAGTACTGGGTGATGCTGTGCATGCTTTCGCAGTGTCAGCTGACTGGAGCTCTTTCTGATGGGATTCCTCCGAGTGGGGTTGGGACTGGCTTTCTGACGTTCTATCCCTAATTTTATAGAGATAAGGAATTGTGTTTGGAGAGGTCCTCTGAATTGGAGCCCATCCATTCTGAAAGGAGAAGCAAAGCAGAATAAAGAGTTTTATTTATATTTGTCATAGTGGGATGTTCTGAGAATGTAGCCAATTTTTAAAAATTCTCTCTCCACCCTAGATCCTGCTTCCCTTTGCATCTTGCTTTACTCGGTTCGCTTGATGCAAAATATCCATTGGTCTTTAGGCCAGGGGCCGAGGCAGAGCCAGGACACAGGTGCCCACTGCCAACACTCAGCCTGGCTTTCAGGTTCTCCTGCACTCAAGTGGTCTGGAGATTGGAGGGTGGGCAGTGGCCCTGCTCAGCTGGTGCTGCTGGATCAATAGAAAGCTGTGGATTGTGGCCATGGCTCTCAGGGAGGGAGAACCACTGCTCCACAGGGGCTAGGACTGAGCTTTTCTCACAGCCTTTTTTTTATTCAAGGGGCTTTGGAACTTGTAGTTGAGATATGCACATTCATTGAATGCTTTTAACTGAGTGTGTCCAGTCTATGTACTCTGAACTTAACTGGTACAAAGTTTCTTCAAACTTGAAATGAAAATTCTCACTCTATTTTTTAGCACCTGTATGCACTAGCCCACTAGTCTAGATCTGTGGCTTCATGGAGTTTACATTCTAATAAAAGAGCCAGCCAAATAAATAAATGCAAGGAAAGAAAACAAATTTATACTATAAAGGAAACATGCAAGGTACAAAAATAGTGGAAACTGGGTGTGATTTAGTTTAGATATAGTGAAGGTGTTTTATCCCTTCTGAGGAGGTGAAATTTAAGTTCAGGTCTAAAGAATGAGAAGGGGTCAGGCCTGGGAAAATCTGGTGGAAGCGGAGGGAGTGGGGGGCGTCTCACACAGGTAGAAGAGCACACACAGGCTCTATGCAAGGTGTTTTTTAGGCACTCGAATATTTTCTATTTCCAGCTTCCCCTTAGGATACAGAAAGCTAGAAAGTGTGTTGCTCCCACGCTACCAAGAAAAAGTTAATCCATAAAATCGTCACTTTTCTTGAACCCATTAGACAGCTGAGGTTGAAGGGCAACTAGCCAAAAATCTAAGAAAAGACAGACACCTCCAAGGAGAGACAGGGATAAGCACCAGCTCACCTTGTACAGAGCACAGGAGGAAGATGGGGATACTGTATAATCTGATAAGATTTTAGTTAAAATTTTTAACAAATTGCTAATGGCCAACTATAGCTACTGTGAGTGTATAGAACCCATGGCAGACACAGCACAAGAAAAGTCCACACCTATTCACAGGTTTTTGATTAGGGCCTCACCTGGTGCCCATGACAAAGGCCTGGGACAGGTCAGGAGACTGCGAATGCCTCCCTGTGGGGCCGGCTTTGGGGAGGAGGCAACCACCACTACCACAAAGGCACAAATCCCTGCAAGATCTGTCTCCTTGATGGGACAAAAGCCATAAGCCACCGAGGAAATGATAGCAAATCAGACATAAGGCAATGCTAGCAGGTTTGATGCTGGTGGTGCACCGATGGCGACTATAACAACAACCAAATCCTAACTCAGATCAACTCCTGACCACAGTGACTCACCTACCACACTGAAGGCCTAGAAAAGACAAGCCCATTTTTAGGCATAAATGCTACACATTTATTCTCTACCAGTCTACATTTAATGTCAAATTTTCAACGGAAAATTACGAGACATGCAAAAAAGGAAAAAACAAAACAAAACAAACCCCCCCACAAAAACCAACCCACTGTCAAAAGACAAAACAATTAAAAAAAAAAAAAACCCTGACTCAGATATGAACCACATGTTGAAATCATCGGACAGGAAATTAAAAATAACCATGAGTAATGTATTAATGACTTTAGTGGAAAAAGCAGACAAAAACGCATGAACAAATGGAGAATTTTAGCAAAGAGATAAAAACTACGAAAAAGAATCCACTGGAAATGCTAGAAATAAGAAAAAACATGGTAGCCAATATAAAGAATGATTTGACAGGCTCATCCACACACTGGATACAGCTGAAGAAATACTCAATGAAATTGAAGGTAGGTTGGTAGAAATTAGCCAAACTGTTAAAAAAAAAAAAAAAAAAGGGTGAGCTTATAGAAGTAGAGAGTAGAATTGTGGTTATTAGAGACCGGTAAGGGTAACAGGGAAGTGGGATAGGGAGTAGTTGGTTAATAGATACAAAATTACAGCTAGATAGGAAAAATAAGTTCTAGTGGTGCACAGCAGTGCTAGGTGTCTATGTTTTCAAATGGCTAGAAGAAAGGTGTTCAAATGCCCTTACCATAAAGAAATGATAATTTTTTGCCATGATGGATATGCTAATTACCCTGAATCACACATTGTATACATGTATTGAAATATCTCTCTACCTTATAAATATGTGCCATTAATACATGTCAATTAAAAACATAAATAAATTTTTTAAAAATTAGCCAAATTGAAACACAAGAAATCAGGTGACAGGTTTAGGGAAAGAATGAAGTTAACTTTAATAGCTAAGAAGAAGGTAGACTATCCCTGTGACTGTCTGCAATTTACCATGTTCCTGCAGGCTGTGACCCTGAGCCATGGTGCTGTGCACGTGTACTCTGTGCCCAGGCCCACCTTTGGGGTCAGCACTTACCTGGAGACTCGCAGCTTGTGCAGCTCTCACAGTCTTGAAGACAACTCGGAGGAGCTGCTGTGCATTTTCTACTAGGAGCTCTTCAGAGGACTTGCTTCTTGCCAGGGAGGCCTTTACATTTGGAAATTTATAGAATGAAAGCAGATCTTACACCAGGTAAGAGACGCAGTACCAAATAAACAAATACCAGAAGGTTTTACCATGTGAGCCTCTTCCAGAAAACTGAGATGACTTTGTGGGGCTATTCCAAGAAAGAATGTTCTGAAGGCCTAATTCAACATTTTAAAGTAAAATTTTTATTTTAATACTAAGAAAGTATGACTCATATAATATGCATAAATTAACAAGAAGTCTGTTTTTAATGAAAATAATTGAAGAGAACTAGCAGAACAAATACCAGCTGCCGCACATAATAAAAGGGAATGAGAAATTTTGTATAAAATTGTATCCGGGGTTTAGATTAAACGTCTAATCAAAGATCAGACTAGTACTTCCTAATTGAATTACACGACTCAATGGTATTTGTTTTAAACTGAATGTAACTAAATTTAATTAGACAAGTTGTTTTCTACCATTGAAAATGAAAGTACTGTGAAACATAAGTGACTAACTTTGGCAAAATGTCTGGACTTTGAGATCCTTTAGAAGATTGAGAGCTTGATAAATACACCTGTATTGATCATGCCTTTTAATATTCTGTATTTCTGATGCTTTCACATCTCGAGGCCTTGCTGAGATTGGAGAGCCTGCTCCTCCTGAGGCTCGCTACTTCCTAGAGATAGTAGACGACTTGCCTGCAAGCACACGTTTCAAATGCAAGCAAGCCAATCCAGAGCCCCAACACCCCACACATCCTCTATCCAGCCCTTACACTCCAGACCACTGTTCATCTGCCCTAATCATCCCAGGGCAGGTACCACACAACTAGAGACAATCCCTATATGCCAAAGCCAGCCCACTGAAATAATCCAAACGAACCAACCTAAACCTGCTTAACCTGCTTACCTTGCCTTGCCCATGAAAACCACAATAAATGTCGCCCATGATCTCCCCTCCCTCCTCTGACAGCCCTGGTGCTTCCATGTGTCCCTGCTTGGCTTGCTGTGCCTCCTGTTTCTAGGGATCTGTGAGTACAAAAACTTCTTTCCTTATAATGGTCATTTCCATGTCTGTGTGTTTAATTTCCATGTCTACCTGATTAAAGATATTCCCAGGTATCCTTACAACAATACCCATATTTGAAATGTTAAAATTAATTATGATTCCTGTATCTTAAGTAGGAAAATTGTGGTAGTAAATCTTGAAATAATTATATCCCTAAAATATTATATTTTGGAGAACAGCAGCCAGATTTTATTTTGAACTTTAAAACAATTTATATACCCTGGTTTTGGCAATGTTACTTCTGTACTTCTATGCCTCGCAACAAATGATAATAGTTTTAACTATTGGGCTTTTCCATTATATAAGAATATTACTGGAACTGGCTGGTTAGCTCAGTTGGTTAGAGGTTCTTGGGTTCGATCTCTGTATCAAGGATCCCTGGTTCAAGGTGTGGGGTTTGATCCCTGTATCAGCCAGCAAATAAAAAAAAATTACTAACAGAAGTTTGTTACTGGTAAATGTGCCACTGCAGGTACTAAGGGACTCAGACTGAAATGAAACCATTCCATAATTATATTATGATGTTCTATATTATAAACAGGAAAGTTGCTATAAGTAGACAATCAATGAAAACTGCTCAATTTCAGAGTTTGGGCATATTAAATGGATTAATGTTAACATAAATTCTGTGCTGGCATAGTTTTTCTTGGGTAGATGACATTCACAGTGCTTTCACTTTGCAATAAATGTGTCTTTAAAGATGTTGGGAAAATAGAATAATTTAATCAGGCCCCCCTCACCTTAGGTACAGTTGGGGGTGGTGCAGAGCATTCTTTGTAAGCAAATTTTGTGTATGTGTGAGTGGAGTTAGTGCGCATGCACAGCGCCACTGTTTTGGGTGGCATCCACCCCACATGGCCATGCTCTTGAACCTACTGCTTCCAAAGACCTGTTTGCCGGTTACCTAGCTCATAGACCTGCGTGTGAAGGGTCTGGGGACCCAGCCTGGGGTGTGAAGGGTTTGTGACCCAGTCTGTGAATGGGCTTGAGGGGTCTGTGGGCTCCAGACCC
>NW_007728408.1:302977-306071 GCF_000696425.1 Galeopterus variegatus
GGCTCAGTCAACAGGATTACGGACAGGTAAAAGAGCCTGACAAAAGATAACTGGGTTTTTTGTTGTTGTTGTTAGATATGATTAATGTAAAAATGGATGGAGAGCTAATGGTCAAAATTTAGACATTGTTTTAAAGTAAGGAGATCAGTCAACTTTGTGATTAACCCTGCAGTGCTGTGAACACAGCAGTGTCATTGGAGTAAGTGAAGGGAAGAAGGACAATTGTTGCAGGGCAACATAAGTTCTAAACTAAAATTTTCTAATTTAAAAATTCCTTGCATGGTTACTTTATGTTCACACCTACTCAAGAACTAGTTTTCCATGTTAAATCTTTTGTTTCTTTCTTATATACGTTATCAGACATAATATAGTTGTGGTAAAATGAGAAATGGCTCTAACTTGGTTTTTGTGCTCTGTAATGATTCTCTATATTTTCAACATTTGTTTAATATTCCCAAAATAAATGTAAACCCTTGGAAGATAAGAAATTAAAATAAAGTGTATGGAAACTGACCCCACCCCCACTGCCTCCAGGTCCTGGGAAAGCAGAGCTTCATTGAATCTGCTCTACCACGCTCGAAAGCTCCTGAGAACATCTTTGATCTATGCAGTTCTTAGCAATGATGCAGATAACTTTGGCAAAGTTTTGTCCAGAAGTCGCAATTTTCCTAGCAGAGATAATGAGTTGATCTTTGGTCTACAGCAAAAAAATGAAAGAGTTAGAAGTAGGTAGACACTGCCCTCACAGGTTTCCCCCAAGAAATTGGTGGCAAAGTACAAAGCATCCGAGACTTGTTTGGCATATCTTACTTCAGCCCCCAAAATGAACATATCGTAGCTTAAATCATGATCTCCTGAACCTCCTCCAAAGGCTACGAGACTCCTGGGTTAGTAAAAGCTTATTCTCCTGAAAACCAGCAGAACGAGGTGGCCTGGGCCCATCCATCTGTGTGGGGCCACTGAAGGGAAGGCAGCCCAGCCTCCTGGTCATGATCTAACCCATTCTGCACAGTAGCTGTGGCCTGCACTGGGCTTCGAGTTTGTTTTCAGCAGGCCCTGGGCTGAAAGCAGGATGAGGCCCCAAAGAAGGGCTGCATGTGAGGAACACCCAAATTGAAGGGGGTCTTGGCTGGAGCCAAGGTGTGAAGGACTACAGTCACATGTAGAGCTTCCCAGATGGGGATTTATAATTAATAGACAGGTGACAGAAGCCACCTATTAGTTAGCTGACTTGGGCCTCACCTTTCATTACTTGAAAAGAGAAATTTGGACTAAATCAACAGTTTCCCATTCCTTTCCTTTCCTTTCCTCTCTTTCTTTTTTTAAAGCAACAGAACACTTTACTCAAATAAAATCTTAAACATAATGGCTAATGTTGAGGCAACTAACACAAACAGAAGATGGGCTGCTCCAGCAGATATAGAGCCAGCCCAAACCAAACGTCACCTGCTCATTAACAGGCCATAGGAAAGTAGGCAGAGGCCAGAAGAGGAAACTCCAGGGAATGTCACAAGTCCTGCTGTTGTGGCCACCCAGCAGAGTTAAGATGGAGTTCCCTTCCCAAAATTTCATTCAGGTGTCAAGACTGATGATGCCGCATGTAAACCAAGATGTATATAAAAAGGTTTATTATTTGCATAATGAAGCTATCTGGGGAGATCAGGTCAGGCTCCCAACCAGATCTGAAAATGGATTGAGGGAGCAGGGAAAGAAGACTGGGGGGCTGGGGCTGGGATGAGGGTTTCCACCCACAGGCCAGGGGTTATGTGGCTTGAACCTGCCACTGTTGCCACAGGAGGCAGGGTCTGGGCTTTCTTATTGGCTTGCCCAGGTGTGGGGCAGGAGGAGGAAAGGAAGGAATGAAGCATCAAAAATGGACTCAGACTATTTACCTGCCCTGTTGAGGGACCCCTTAATGCCATGAGGAGTGGACACTAAGTTAATGGACAGGACTTAACTTTCCTTTTCCTGTACTTGTCAAAATGGCGGGACCTGGTGGAGACCCGCCTCTTGGGTCCTTCTCCTCCACAGATCATGCTTCTCTAGTCAGAAAGAAAGTAATCCTAAGAAAATTAGTGTTAGAGGCTCAGTTTATTAGAGGTGTTTGCAATTCCAGTCAGAAGGGAGTGAATACAGGCATGTCCAGTGCCTAACGCAAAGCAATTCCAAGCTCCATGGCAGGCCAGTGGGAGAAGACTTGGGAAACAAGGAAAGCTTTTTTGAAACACAGGACTCAAGCAGCTGTTTTTAAACTAGCTAGATCCACACCGTTCATTTGGCACTGTGTTGTTCCTTTTTTAAAGACTGATGTGGCACCCCCAAACCAAAACCCACCCAAAATACCCAAGGCAGCACCACTTCTTTACGACGTCCTGGGGGAATACATGAGTCCTCATACCCTTGAGAATTTGTTTTACGATATGGCACCCCAGTCATTGGTCAAGTCCTAAAATATATACCTTTCTTCTCTCTGGATGAGGCCTGGGTCTGGGCAAACCCTGCATCTGCCAGTTTTCTCCCTGTACTAAATGTGGGTTTGATTGTCTGATTTCAGAATCATTGGCCTTTCGGATAAGAATAAAAAGGATTACTCCAAGGATCAGGCAGGGAAGGGTGAGGGACACCCCTCCCCGCCCCCGCCTGTTTTCCTGTGTCTGTGTCCCCTAGCTGGGATAGTGACTTGAGGAAGGGCTGCGGCTCTCTGCTGGCACACACAGCGTGTTCAACAAGTACCTGTGGAACAAACGAAGATTGAAGATATCGTGATGTTGTGGAAAGTCTTCAGCAAGATCACTTCCACGTGTGAAGGGGAAGTGCTCAACTGAAGCGGTCACACCAGAATATTCTGGAACTTATAACCTGGGTCTCAAGGGTACCAGAGAAAACTCAAACCACACGAGAATAGTCTTGTACACGTGGCATCTCTGCCACGAAAGGAGATGCTTATCTTTTCTGCCTCTCCAAAGGAAATCTTCCCATGTTCCCACCGTCCTCCTTGCTTTCTCCAACTCTACCCCTGGCCTCAGGGCTGAAGAGATGCTAATACGGCAGACTCGCAACTGCTGTGTGAAGGTTAGTTCTAGATGTCAACTTG
>NW_007728408.1:306533-308762 GCF_000696425.1 Galeopterus variegatus
GAGATGCTAATACGGCAGACTCGCAACTGCTGTGTGAAGGTTAGTTCTAGATGTCAACTTGGTTAGATGAAGGAATGCTGGGAAACCTGGTAGAGCCATCTTTTCAGGTGTGTCCATGAGGGTGTTTCCAGCAGAGATCAGTATGAGAGTCTGAGCGGCCTGGGTGGGAAAGACCCACCCTCAGTGTGGGTAGGAACCATCCAATCCACTGGGGGTCTGGAGAGAACAAAAGCCAGAGGAAAGAGGTGAAGCTCTCTCAATCTGCTGGAGCTGGGACACACTCTTCTCTCCTGTCCGTGGACATCAGAGCTTGAGACTCGTCAGCTTTTGGGTTCCAGAACTTACACCAAGGACACCATCAGCTTCCCTGGTTTTGAGGCCTGTGGACTTGGACTGAACCACGCTACCGGCATCCAGTTTATAGACGGCCTATCATGGGACTTTTCTTCATAGTCACATGAGCTAATTCCCCTGATAAATCCCTCTCATGTAATTATAATGTATCCTGTTGATTCTGTCTCTCTGGAGAACCCTGACTAATACATGGTGTCATAAAATCTGACTGTGCTGCTTCAAGAAACCCTAGGTCCCCCACTCCTCAATGGCCAGTTTTCCCTAATCAGCCATTTTAAACTCTTTTCTCTGCTTCACTCAAGAGTACCACGTAGTTTGGTTGTTAAAATCTGGCAGGAATTAAGATCAGAATTTGGGGGTTGTGGGGGAGAATCCTGCACAGCCACTCCGTCTTGCCAGGTACTAGCCTCACTATTAAAAATGGTCCTTTGGTTCTCCTGCTGTCATTTCCTTTCACGTGTACATTTTCCCCAGGGGCGGAGAGTTGGCATATCCCTGGGCCACACAGCCCTGCCCGCACCCAGCTCTTACTTACTTTAGAATGTCGGAGATGTTTGGAAAGAAAAGGGGAGTCAGTGAGAAGAGGAAACCACTCACTTCTGACCTAATGGCTTTGGGGTAACTTCCAGGGAGCAGCTGACTGGTTGTGGTGGGCGGGGGTTGGGAGGAGGGATGGGATGATGGAAGGTCTGACGCTTGGGTGTGGCAGGGGCTGCTGGGTTTCGCTTGGAGTCAGCTAGTCAGGGGATGCCTGGCATCCACCCTTCTCATGTGGACTCCCCTGCACACTAGGATGAAAAAGTGGGGCCCCACGCAGCCCAGCCATTGGTATCCAGCAGATCCAGGCTGGAGGGAATTTTCTAAATGGTTCCTGGTGCCATCTACCTCTTCCCCTTGGTCCACTCACTCAGTAAATGGACTTCTATTTTTTTACTGTTGGTATGTTGATATTAAACAATGCTTAGATAAACTTAATAAAGAAGAAGGATAAAGAGAATTAGAACAGGCCACACATGATTAAGATTGACCCCCTCAAAGCCAGTGGGAAGCAGCCCCCTTCCCCTCTAGACTGTGCTGGCCTGAATGGCTTTCTTCTGGAGGCTGCAGTCCTCGTCACCTCTATTTTGAGGACTTTTTAAAGATGTAAATGGCCCCCTTTAGTTCATCCTTCTGGGATATGAATGAGTCCTTGACTTTACTAAGTCACAACTTTTGGGAAATTATCTTCCCTGGTGGAATAAGACAAAGCCTTAGTAACTGACTGTAGTGGACGGATTGAATTATGTCCCCCCAAAACTCACTGAAGCTTGAATTGTGTCCCCCGAGTTATATGTATTAGAAACTTGGCCCCCACCGTGAGTGTTAAGTGGATGGGAAATCCTATGATGGTAATTGATGGTGGGGCCCTGAAGAGGTGATTAGATTATAGGACCATGCAGTAGTGAATGGATTAATAATGGTGGTCAGGGGCGTGGTTTGGAGGGTTCAAGGTTTCTGTATAAGATCATGTCATCTGTGAATATATATAATTTTACATTTTTTTTTACAAGGTGGATAAATTTCATTACTTTTTCTTGCCTAATTGCTCTGGGTAGAAATTCCAGTTCAATGTTGAATAAAAATGGCAAAAGCAGACATCATTGTCTTGTTCTGATATTAGGAGGAAAGGCTTTCAGTCTTATACCATTAAGTATGATGTTAACTGTGGAGTTTTAATAGGTGTCCTTTGTCAAGTAGAGGAAGCTCCCTTCAGTTCACGGTTTCTTGAGTGTTTCTGTCATGAAAGGGCTTTGCATCTATTGAGATGATCATGGGGGGATTTTCCCTCATTCTGTGAATGTGACATATATTATTACATTGATGGGTTTTATATAT
>NW_007728409.1:0-37895 GCF_000696425.1 Galeopterus variegatus
ACCCTTGAGAACTGGAGTAAGTGGAGGGCCTGAGGCCACCACCCATTTTACAGATGAACGAACTGGAGCCCAGCAGCATTTGGTGGTGGTACAGGCACCCCACGAGGAGTTAGAGAGAAGCCCGGCAGCTCAGGTCAAGAAGGGCTGGGAGAAGGGACTGACAACCCTGATCCAGCTCTGGTCCAGCCCCGCCACTTCCCGGCCACCTGACCTTGCCCCTTCCCAGGTTTTGGGCAAAGGTGGTGGCATGGCCTGGGCACCAGGGCACGGAGGTTCGGTGTTACCTTCCGGGTCTGGCAGCTCGGAGACGGGCGGCGGTTCCTCTCCTCACACCCCTTCCAGCATTGGTCTGATGCCGGCGGGCCTCCTCCTCTTCCTCCTGCGTACACATGGGGAGAGACGGACATGTGAGCAGGCAAGGCACAGGCAGTTCCCACCTCTCTCCCCACCGCCAGCTAATCTCGGTGGCCTCTTGGGCCACTTAAGCATGCCCCGGGATGCCTGATTTATCAGAACTGGCTGTGTCGTCCCCGCCCAGCCACACTCCAAGGAGCAGGCCAGCTCCTCCTAGAGGGATTTGAAATATATATATATAAGTTTTGTTTCTTCTGGGGCTTGGGGACTCTGTGTTGGTGTCTTTCTCTTCTCGGTGAGAAAGCCATCACCTTCCTGTGCGGCCCCCAGGCAGGGTGACAGGGAGAAGCTGTCAGTGGTATTTTTAGCCAGGCATACAAAGCCCTTGCCGTGGTCTCCTCTCTGCACCGTGCCTGGCTTTGGCCGGCTGGCAGCCACTTCCAAAGCCACTCTCTGACCCCAGCCTGAATTCTTTCCTCATGATGAGCTGCTCACCAGATCTCTGACCCACGCTTGGAGCCGTTTGATGTGCGCACCTTCTGGGGAAGGCCGGTCCGCTCCTGCCTCTCCCCTCCTGGCCCAGAAACAGAGCTTAAAGCAGAAGAGAGCCCTGCTCATGATTTAGTTTGTCTTCCCCAAACTTCAGGTCTTCTCATATGCCCTTCGGGGTTCTTGGCCAGAGCTGAGTCCTGCCTGTATGATGACTTAATTAATATTTACTTGACTTAAACTCACTTTTTTTTTTTAGCTCTAATAAATCCGGCCTTGTCCAAAGCAATCAGATCCATGAAATAACTGGTTTGATATGCTAGTTATATATTTCTAGTACGGCCAGCTCCTCCTAGCGGGATTTGAAATATATATATATATATAAGTTTTGTTTCTTCTGGGGCTTGGGGACTCTGTGTTGGTGTTTTTCTCTTCTCGGTGAGAAAGCCATCACCTTCCTGTGCGGCCCCCAGGCAGGGTGACAGGGAGAAGCTGTCAGTGGTATTTTTAGCCAGGCATACAAAGCCCTTGCCGTGGTCTCCTCTCTGCACCGTGCCTGGCTTTGGCCGGCTGGCAGCCACTTCCAAAGCCACTCTCTGACCCCAGCCTGAATTCTTTCCTCATGATGAGCTGCTCACCAGATCTCTGACCCACGCTTGGAGCCGTTTGATGCGCGCACCTTCTGGGGAAGGCCGGTCCGCTCCTGCCTCTCCCCTTCTGGCCCAGAAACAGAGCTTAAAGCAGAAGAGAGCCCTGCTCATGATTTAGTTTGTCTTCCCCGCGCACCTTCTGGGGAAGGCCGGTCCGCTCCTGCCTCTCCCCTCCTGGCCCAGAAACAGAGCTTAAAGCAGAAGAGAGCCCTGCTCATGATTTAGTTTGTCTTCCCCAAACTTCAGGTCTTCTCATATGCCCTTCGGGGTTCTTGGCCAGAGCTGAGTCCTGCCTGTATGATGACTTAATTAATATTTACTTGACTTAAACTCACTTTTTTTTTTTAGCTCTAATAAATCCGGCCTTGTCCAAAGCAATCAGATCCATGAAATAACTGGTTTGATATGCTAGTTATATATTTCTAGTACACCTTAATAAATATATAACTAGTAAGACGACATATTTTGGGGGGTACTGTCTGGTTCTAGAATCTTGTCACAGACCACCAGAGTGACGTGGGCTAAGCTCACCTCTCAGAACACAGGGGGAGAGAGAGGCATGGAGGAGGGGTGGTTGCTGACAGGGCCCAGGAATCAGTCAGCAATCAGGCCACAGCAGGTAAGGAGATCAAAGTCATGCGTGCCGGGAGACTTTAGTACTGTCCTCTCTTTCCAGCACTGGGCAAGGCCGTTCTGAGCCCCACACTTGAACTCTGCTGTGGGAATCTAGGCAGACGTGTACGACGCCTCAGGGATGGGGTGACAGGCCGCACCGAGGCCCAGGGTCCAGAATGACATCTCTTCCCAGCATTCCCTGAACCTTGGTCACCTCTGCCCCTCCCCGCTGGCTCTCCCTGGGCCGGAGTTGGTCAGCAGGGGCTAGAAGTACAATCCCCTGTCTAGGTAGACTTGGAAGCACAGAACATGTCCCTGAGCCCCACAGCCTGCATTCCTAGTCCTCTGATCCTGTGGTGTCCTGGGGCGGCTCCTCGGCCTCTCCGGGCCTTGGTCTCCCCGTGTGTGCCTTGAGGGGCAGGCCTTGATGATCCTGGAGGCCCCACAGCTCTCGGGCCTCACTAACCCTCTCTGTCCTCTCCTGCTCTGCCCGCAGGTTGGAGACCCCAGCTGGGCCCTGGTCCCATGCCCGGGTTGCCTGCCCCTCCCGCTGAGAACAGGATGTGGGTGTCAGGAGGTGAAGGAGAGTGTGGGGGTCGGGTGGGGAGTGGCCTCGGGATGGGACTTCCTGAAGCCAGATCGGTTTACCACAGTCAGTTGGGCCCAGGACCGCACAGCTGTGAGTTATAAATGTCCCTGTCAGAGCCTGGGTTGAGAGGCCCTGCTGCCAGCGGAGCACTGGAGCCCACAGCACCCACCCTGAGGCCTCCCCAGCAAGGGCCTGTCCTCCCAAAGGCCCTGTCCGAGTGTCCAGCCCTCATGACCACTGGGCTCTCTACTCTTCTCTCTGAGAGGCCTGACACGACGAGGTCTAACTTGCCTTGTCCTGCCCATTCCTCATCCTTCCAGGTGCGAATCTTGTGGTTCCAGCTACCCCGAGAGCTCCCAGAGGGCAGGGACCATCCTGGCCTCCAGCCAGCACTGAGCACGGGGCTGGGCACACAGCCAGCCACCCCTGCAGGAGCAACCGTTCCAACTCAGCAACCTGCTTCCCACCGCTCCAAGGCCTGTCCACTGGGGCGTACGTGGGGCAGGGGGCTAGGGGGAGGCGAGAGGGTCCCAGCCTGCAGCACAGTGGCATTCAGCCCACAGTGAGTGGGGGCAGCAGGGCTGGGCACCAGGCCTCCAGGCACAGTGTCCCGTACACCCAGGCGAGCCTTCTTCTAGAGACCTTCCCCTCCCTGAGGGTCCAGTTCTCCCTGTCTGGCCTGCTCTGGTTCTCTCGGTCTGGGGTGTGAGGTGTGGATAGCTGCTCAGGGTGAGACTGCACAAAACACAGCTGTCCACAGAGTGAAAAGCACACAGCTGTCCTCCTCCTGGGACTAGCGAGGCACCACACACAGCACAGGGCAGGGTCACAGAAATACCATAACGGTCACAGGAATGATCAGGAGAGGCTCAGGTTCGCAAGGCCTGAAGCTTATACAATTTTGGAGGCCCATTTAAAAAGAATGTATAAAATTATAAATATACATTTAGCATCAGAAAATAAATCATAGCAAATTCCTAAAGCCTTAGGGCTTCTGGCCCCTTTCTCATGAGGCACCTTTAAACAACTTACTAAAACTGCTCCTGACTACAACCTGCTGCTGCTCCCTGTCTAGAACACTCTGTAGTTCCCAGCAACTCCCAGCCTCACTCGGGCTGTGCAGGGGAGGAGCCTGGGAGCTTCAGCTTCATGAGCTTCCAACTAAGTCCCCTTCTCTTTATAATAATAGTGATGAAATTGATGACCAGAATAACAATAATACATACATAACATGAAAGGGCCTTTATAACCTCACCGCAACGTCTGAGGTAGGTGATGCACCCATTTTAACAGATGAAGAAATAGACAAGGGGTGAAGAAAGCAGGCCGAGGCCACACAGCCAGGACAGGAACCCAGACAGCCTGGCACTGGGGCCGTTGCCAGCCTCACCGCTTCTCTCTGCTACCTCTCCTGAGGGGCCAGGACAGTTTTCCCTTCCTGAGAGACTCCAACAGCAGCAGCAATCAAGGGCCGATGTTAGGTAAGCCCCCTTCTGACAAAATTATTCACTCATTCCACACACGTGCACTGAGCGTTCAGTTCCAAGATCTCGGCACCTGCTTGCCTCCCCCTGCTGAGGGCAGAGGGCATGCGGGGTCCTCTCCATGGGCAGAGGTCTAAGTTAGCCCCCTTCTGACAAAATTATTCACTCATTCCACACACGTGCACTGAGCGTTCAGCTCCAAGATCTCGGCACCTGCTTGCCTCCCCCTGCTGAGGGCAGAGGGCATGCGGGGTCCTCTTTAGGTAAGCCCCCTTCTGACAAAATTATTCACTCATTCCACACACGTGCACTGAGCGTTCAGTTCCAAGATCTCGGCACCTGCTTGCCTCCCCCTGCTGAGGGCAGAGGGCATGCGGGGTCCTCTCCATGGGCAGAGGTGGGCACCACCTCGACCTTTTGGGGCTTGTCCCAGAGATGGGTAAGGCCTGCTCCAAAGAGCCCCAAGTAGGGTGGGGAGGGGAGGTTTGTTGAAGGTCACACAGCATATTTTCCAACTCCCTCATTTGACAGATAAGAAAAGGTGGCTTGGAGAGAACCAACTTCCTGAGGGTTACCCAGCGAGCGATACCCCCTGCGAGGCCTAAGGATGGTCTTCAGGAGGGTGGGGCAGGTCCCTGCAGCTGGGGGTGGCTGAGGCCGGTGGTGGCGGAGCAGGCTGGCCAGGCGGGAGGGAGGAGGCAGGTGCCTTTTGGCCTCCTTGGAGCACAGCCTTTGTTTTCTCTCTTTGTTTTCCATCTGTCTGGGCGCCTGCGGCCTTCCAGGCTTCCCCTGATTGTGTACAGGGCAATAAAAAGGCTGATGAGCAGGAGATCTCTGGTGGCAGGGGAGTTGCCTTGCACAGACACCGTGGCAGCAGGTGGGTGGCCGAGGGGGGCCCCAGCCCGGAACTGGGCTCGCCACCAGCTGCACTGGGTCCCCCTCAGAGGGGCACTTTGCAAGATGCTCTCACAATCCCTTCAGCACAGCCATTCCTCATTTCACAGAAGAGGAGACTGAGGCTCCAGGAGGCAGCAGCCAGGACTCCAGAGCCTCCAGGATTTCCAACGGGTCGCACTGACCCTGACCCTGAAATCTCTGGCCTCCTGACAACACCTGGCCTTGTCAAAGCCATTCTCCCTTTACATGGAGATGTGCCATCTTCAGACTGGCCAGGAAGAAAGAGAGAAGACGGTCAGTCTGATTCTCACCAACCAGCACCTGGGAGCCAGGCACACCAGTGGGTCCCCGTGAAGTGACTCATCCATAACTGGTCACTCAGCGAGAGATGGGGCAGAGTCCGACTTCCTGGCCTCCCTGAAACAGCCCATTTAAACTGCCTCTGGGAGGGCAAATGACTCCTCTTTTGTGGGCTAGTTCTTACCAACTGCTGGGCTGGGGAGAGAGAGGCATGATCCAGGGAATGACCAAGGCTGCCCCGGGTCACCTGCCTGGCCTTCCGACCTGGTATTCTCAGAACCCCCTCTAGTAGGTCCCCAACTTCAGTTATTAGATACTGTAAGCCACATCTGTGTTCCACATTATTTATGTAGCATTATTTAAATCATTTGAAACCAATCACTTTAATTTTTGTTAGCCTCATCTGGAGCAATATTATCTGTGAAATCATGGGTTTGATGTAGTATTCATTATGTTTTTTCTAATTCACATGAAAATAAGTCTGTAATATAAAAATTTGAAATTCAGACACTCACATGTCCTGGTAGCCCCCCAGTGTGCAAGGCCTAGCCTGGGGAAGGCTCTGTCTAGGCTGGGAGAGAGAGCCTCAGTAGTGCAGTCAGGGGCTGGGGAAGAGAGCCCTTGTGGGAGAAGGTGGATGTTTCCAGATGGGCACACAGAGGGTTTAGTTTGGGCTGTGGGCTCAGACGAGGCTACCCCTTTCCTCTGGGCTGGAGTTTGGTCCAGACAGCTTTTCAGCAGCAGATAAAGCCACCTCCTTGCAAATTCCCCCTGACCATAGCATGATACAGTGAGATGAGCACTGAAGTGGGAGTCCAAATACCTGGAATAGAGAGGTCTGTCTCTGCCACTGTCTTGCTGGGGGTGCTAGTCCTCTCTGGGCCTCAGTTTCTCCATCTGTACAGAAACAGCGGGTAAACCAGAGGTTTCTCCCAGATCAATAAGTTAAGACTACAGCACCCCAAATCTCGGTGGTGTCTGGCGCTCCTGATGACCCCTGGCCTCAGACAGGCCCCTAAGCACCCATGTGGACCTCCCTTGACCCTTCCTCCACACCTGATTGGGGGCCTCGGGTAGTGTCTGGGGTGCAAAGGGGAGACAGGGCCATCCTGTGTAACAGCTATAAAATTAGATAATCAGCTAATCACCAGCAAATTAGCATCCCATCTTTACATAGAACAAATATAGTATTTACGTAAAAGTTGTTAGGAGTTTCTCTCTTTTTAATTAGCAGAAATAAATGCAAAATGAATGGTAATTAGGCAGCTGATGGATTCCGTAGTACAATTATGCCTGCAGCAGTGCCCCAGTCCTCAAACACTGCGTGCTCTGAGGAATCAGAGGAGCCTATTTATATAATTTATTTATAAAACAAAGTTAACAGGAACAGAGGGGAAAGGCCTGGGCACTGCTGGGGGAGGGGTCTTGGCTGCAGGGGCAGGGCCCTGCGAGGAGAGTGAGCTTCCAGGCAATGGGAGGGAGGGGGGCTGCTTAGCGATGAGCTGTGCAAATGTACCACCAAGGCCCCCATGTGTTATTTCAGGCCTGGCATGTGTTGCTGGGAACGTCTCCCTGGCAGGAAGTAGGCTGGCACGCTGTGAGGGCCAGGAGCAGCTGCTCTTGCACCCTCAGCTGTCCCTTTCCCTCCCCTGGTCCCCACCTTTCCCTACTTTGCTGTCCCTGTGCCTTCACTGAGCAGTTCCTTGTGTTGCACCCTAAGGTGCAGACAGAAAGGGAATATTCTTCCTTTCCTGCAAGAACTCCAGGAAAAGCAGATCCAGGAATAAGGCACTCAATGAGCAGTTCCTTGTGTTGCACCCTAAGGTGCAGTCAGAAATGGAATATTCTTCCTTTCCTGCAAGAACTCCAGGAAAAGCAGATCCAGGAATAAGGCACTCAAACACAGTGGGAGTAAGTTTCAGACCAGTGGAGCACCCAGTGCTATGTCAGTACAGAGGCAGAAGCCCAGAGAGGAAGAGATGTGAGCTGGGTTTTGAAGGATGCATAGGAGTTTTCTGAGAAGGTGGGAAGGAGCAATCGTGTGGGAAACAGCATCGTGTGACTGCAGGAAAGAGTGCCCCTGGGGTGTGGAGGCTAAAGTGAGCAGGGTCTTGCATGCCCGGCTAAGGATTTGGACTTGATCCTAGAAGCAGTGGAAAGGTCTGAATGGAGGGAGCGGGGGCAGACCCTTCCCACTCGCAGTTCTTTTCTTAGCTTCTCCTCCCCCACCACCAGAGCCAGAGAGAGGGCCATGTTGACAGGCCATTAGAGGCAGCTGGTCCAGCTCAGCAGAGCAAGCATGGAGCAGGAGGCTAACCTGATTACAAGGACAGGAGGTCTGCCTGCGGGGGATGGAGGGGGAGAATGACTGCTCTGAGAGCGAAGGGAAGGGGGGCAGGCTGGGCCACTCTCGGGTCTCCTGAGCGAGTGGCCTGTCTACCTAGAACAGTCCTCTGCCCTGCCCCCCAACCCAGGCTGCTGGGGGAGGCCTCGCCAAGCCCGGGGCGGGGGGAGGGGGCGGCGGAGGCAGCACTGCCTGAAGAGGCCTCCTGCCCTCCTCCCAGACTGAGACCCCAGCTCCAGTACTGCCTGTGCTGTGACCTTGAGCAGTGTCTCCCAACTCTGGGCCACACACTCTTGTCTCCAAAACAAAGGCTGGGAGTGGAATTGGGGGAGGCAGCAAATTTGGCCCTCAGCCCCCTCCCACATAGTTTTGTGGTCATGGGTCATCAAAACTTTTAGGAATTTAGGTGGAAAAGGCACACTCCAGTTTGCCACAGTCCCCGCCACTCTCTCCTGTCCACCCAGCCCAATTCATAGGCTTGTAGGTATGCTGCAGGCAGTTCAGTTGAGAACCCTGAATGATGACCAACTAGACCCTTCCAGCGGACAGCCTGTGATCTGGGCTCAGGCAGACAGAAAGCCCAGGGTGGGGGAAGAGACAGCAAAAAGGCTGGCTTCCCTGTCATTTATCACCCTTGTAGGAGGTGAGATGGAAGCCTCTGCTATATTCAGGGCGTGCATCAACTTGGCCTTGGGGTACAAGCAGCCCTTCCCTCCCTCCCCTGACTGCCCTGACTCAGTCTGCCAGCCTCTAAACTGGGAACAATAGTACCTGCCCACCCAAGCCCGGAGATAATTAGGAAGCTCAGAAAAGCCCATGCACATGGCAGTGATCTAAAGTCAAAGCCCTGGGTAGTAGTTTAACCGTGACTTTGAACACTGCAGGTTCTGAAGGATTTCACAAAGGGAAGTTTTGCACTTCCTAGCATGCATGGACAGCTCTTAAACCTCTGGAACTTTCCTTTAAAAAACAGTACTCAAACGACTACCAACCCGGCAGCCCTGGCAAGGTCTGGCAACGGTGCCTGAGCTGCTATCTGCCGTCACTCTCAGGAACATGCTCTGGACTTGTAAAGGAAGACAAAGATCACACCGCACTGCTTCTCTGCTCTGTAAGTTGCGCTCCTGCCTTCGGCCACAATCAATAAAAATCCACTGTGATTGTTTCACCAGAACAGGAGCCGGGCCCCTTGTGATGACATTCCACCCCTGGCAGGCACTGAGGGTCTCCCTTTATCACAGGACCTCAGCCCCAAGTGCAGGCGGCAGCTGAGTGTGGGGTGGGGGTGGGGTCGTGAATGGGGGGTCACCTCAAGGGGGAAGCAAAGGGGGCCGCGCAGAGCAGCTCTAAGTGCCTCTCCAAAGACAAGCCCAGTGCTATTCATCAACTGGTTTTCAGGGCTGTGAGAAATCAATGGCATTTGTGCTGCAAACTCATCATTAGGACAGGAAAAACTCTGCAATGGAATTGATTTGTTTAAATATAATAACAATTTAACAGAGAACCGTGGGGGCGGGGAAAGGACCGAGACAAACAAAAACGTGGCGTGACAGCTCAGAATGGGGAGACGAACCAGCCTTGAGAAACCTGCCAAACGTGGCTGCCAGATCCCAGCACGGCCCCCGCCACCAAGGAGGCCAGCATGGGCATATGCCATCACCTAGAGAGAGGAGGCTCAGGCCTGGTCACAGAAATGCCCTCAGCAGCCTGTGCATGGGCCCAGGGGCCTGGCAGGTCACTGCTGTGTTGTTCTTGGAAGTGGCTTTGCCTGGTGAATGTTGGTTCAACCCAACAGGCATCCCGTGGGGACGGAGTGGATAACGCAGCAACGTGAGGCCAGGAGGGCTGGGCTTCCCAGGGTCTTAGGAGATGTGGGAGGGGAGTGCTGGTGCAGGACGAAGGACAAAGAGGGGACAGTTGGGGGCAGAAATGGAGGGTCGCTTCAAAGAACCAGGAAGAACCCATTTGGAAGATAGTCTTTGTCTCATGGATATGGTACCCACTGCCCTGCTGATAACTAATGGGAACTGACTTTATCAATCCTTAAAATGTCATAAGACCCTGCCAACACTTTAAATGTGTCACTTCATTGAATCTCGCATCCTGTGAAGAAGGAAGTTTTATGACCCACATTTCACTAATGACATCACTGAGGCTCAGAGAGGGTAAGTGACTACCAAGGTTATATAGCTAGTAAGTGATGGGGCTGGGATCAGACCCGCAAGCCTGTGCACTAACCACTACACATCCTGCCATCATCAGGGCATGGCCTCTGGGTGAGCTGGGGACACAAATAGTTCCTGCTCTCTGAGAGCTGGGCATGAGATACACTGGGTGATTTCACAGTGGCAGCTCAAGAGGGAGTGTTTGAGAAGGGGATGGCGTGGGACATGCATTGAGGCGGTGTTCTAGTCCCAGGCTCCACTGCGGGCTCAGCCCTGCACTAGCTGGGCACAGAGCTTGGCTTGGCACTCTGGGTGTCCCCATGCCCCCCTACAATCTTGGGGTATGGGGGTGGGAGGGCACAGATAGGCTGAAGTCCTTGGGGAAGGCCTGGTAACTCTGGACAGCCTCACCGAGCCAGGAGGGGCCTTCGCATCAGCCTTGGAATTTGGGCTTCATTCCTGGTGACAATGGGAGGCCAGAGAGGACAGCGGAGGGCTGGGAAGGGTTCGGTGGTTTAGAGGTAGGAAGATGGTGAGGCTTGATTGCCAGCAGGAGTAGGAGGGTGAGGGGTGCACAGACACAAATATGGTTAAGTGGGTCGAATCGACAGCTGGGTGTGGGGGTATGGGAGAGGGAGGTGTCAAAGATGACCCAGGCATCTCCTCCAGCACTCTGGAGGCTTGGATGCCCAGCCTCACTGAACCAGCAGCAGCCTGCATCAATAAGAATTGACCTAGGACCCCAGGGAGCACTGAGCCCCTCCCCTCCTTCTCCTGGGGGAGGGCACTGAGAGCCGGCAGGCCGCCACCAACTCCACTCTGTCCCCCTGCTGACCTTTTTCCTTTGTCAGCAGTGCAGTACATCAATGCATCGGAAGGGCCAGTGGACTCTCCCCTGCCAGCCATGCCGGGGCTGGGGTGGAGGCTCACTCTGCCCTCCCTCTTTTAAGGAAGAGGTTTCCAGTGTGTCTCTAGAAAGCTGAGAGCAGACTGGCAAAGCCCTTGGTGCAAATGGGGGAGACTGAGGCCTGGTGAGGAGCAGTCCAGGGTCCAGCAGCTAACTGAAGGCATGGGGAGCCCACTAGGCATGAGCCATACCCCTCTGGCTGGCAGAGGGGAGGAAGAGAAGAAGCTGGGGGCAGAAGACTAGAGCCAGGCCTTGGGCAAAGACGAGCAAGGATCTGGCTAGGAGAGGGGTCTACCAGATGTGGGAAGGGGCCAAGCCCAGACCACACCAGCAAGCCCCTGAGCTAACAAGGGGAGTGGGCTTAGGAATGGCGCTGGTGGATTCATACAAGGCTAGCGTGGTTAACACCCCCGTATGCCCGGAAGTGAGAGGTTTCTGAGATGCAGAACTTGCAATGCTGAAACAGGGACAGTCCCAGGCAAACCCAATGGTTAGTCACCCTAGCAGGGCTGATTCTGAATTCCGGTTTTCAGTTCTACCACTTTCAGGCTGTGTGTGACTTCTCTGGGCCTCAGTTTCCTCGTTTGGAACTTAGAGCTTATACCTTGTGTATGGTTGTCGGGAGGGTTGAATCAATAACGTATGTAAAGTGCTTAGCATCTGACATAACATCTGACAGTCACCATTCAACAAACGGCAGGTGGCCGCTGTTATTACTCCGCACTGCTACTAGTCTTACTACTGCGAGTACCAGCCAAGATGCACCAAGTGCTTACCCTGTATCAGACACTCTTCTAAGTCCCGTATATACGCTGCTGATTTAATCCTTACAATACTTATGAGGCAGGGACCACTATCATCCCCATTTTCAGATGAGGAAATCGAGCTGTGGAGGGGCTCAGCCATTGCCCGTGCTCTCACAGAGGACAAGTACAGAGCCTAGAAAACCACTTTTATTACCACTAGTCTGACCCCCAAGCCAGGGGTATGTAGGCCAATGTCAACGTGCTTCTGGTCACACTGACCTAGGGCAAGAACTAGCCAAAAACACAGGCTGGGCAGGCACGGCAGCTGCTCGAGGTGCACAGGGAACGGGCAAGAGAGAGGAAAGCCCCCAGGTGCACACACACCTCCTACTGGCTCTGGGGGCTCAGCTCTCCACTGGGAATTTTTTGCACCTTGCCTCAATTCATTCTTGCAGCAACACTACAAAGTCAGATTATGATGCCCATTTCAGAGATGAGAATATAGAGGCTCATGTATATACCAAGTCTGCACAACCAGATTTAGATGTGTCCAGCTCCAAAGTCTGGCTCCTCTCAGTTGCTGGTTGAGCAAGCAGAGTGGGCAGGAGGCCCCACTGTGTGCATGCCTGGGCCAGGCACAGTGCAGGATGGGAGGTGAGCACCAGATAACTCCAAGTAGGAGACGAGGGGCACAGCCCCCTCTCTTACAGCCTAGGTAGCCCAGGAGAAAGTCTTGCAGCTCAAGGAAGGGGCCCAAGTTCCCAGGATAGGGCGGCCAACCTGGACAGGTACTGCATCCAGGAAGAAAAGGGGAAGGGAGGTCAGGGTTCAGGCAGGGGCCCATGGCCTTGATACCTGGGAGGTCTGCCTTGCAGAGACCCTCTTCAGACTCAGAAGCTAAGCATGCAATGCCACTCCTGACTCCTGTTCCAACCCCTGGAAAGTCCTCAGCACAAGACACTGCATGCTTGCAAAGCAATTAGCTTCCAGCACCCAGGAAAAAGGTCGCTAAGCCGGGCAGGCAGGTGCTGACTGGGCAGGGTCCCTGGGAAGCTCGACCTGGTTATTTTTAGCATCTCTATTCAAGAGGGACGAGGCCTTCCTTCCCACCAGGTAAATGTCAGTGCCACTGGCAGACCCAGCCAATTAAAGCACTGGAACCAAGGAGAAGAGACAGTGAATTAGGGCCTCTGGCCTCCTGCTCACCCCCTAGCAGCTCTGGTCAATGACCTCGGAGGCCTTCCTTCCCACCAGGTAAATGTCAGTGCCACTGGCAGACCCAGCCAATTAAAGCACTGGAACCAAGGAGAAAAGACAGTGAATTAGGGCCTCTGGCCTCCTGCTCACCCCCTAGCAGCTCTGGTCAATGACCTCCTCCCCTGACTCATCTGCCTCATGACCCTCAGCAGGGAACACTGGCTTGGTCCAAAAAGAGTCCTGACCAGGGTCCTAGATCTTGGGTTCGAGTCCTGGCTTGGCTGTATGTTCCTGGCCAAGTCTCATGCCTTCTCTGTAACTCGTTACTTCCTCTGCAAAACAGGACTCCCTAAGCCCACCTGATACGATGAGGATGACAGCAGTCTGGGGTTATGAAGAGGCTTTGAGATAAGGGAGGTTCGCCACCCTCTACTGTGAGGTGGCTGCTGTATTATTCTAGAAAAGAATATTGAGTTTTCCAAGCAGGACCCTGGGCCAGCCCCAAGCTGAGAAGGCCTGAGCTGACTGCTGTGCAAACTTCTGGAGGGGCTTTGTGCAATCCCAGTGACTCGGAGTCCAAGGAGCCTGTGCCTGCTGCTCTGCTGATAGGAGAGAGGTGACGGTGAGGCCACTGCAGGTCAGCAGAGGCTCAACAAACACAAACTGAGCTGAGCCCAGGGCTGCAGGGAGGGCCCACCTGCAGAGGGCACTGGGTACCCACCACGCCTGCAGCAGATTGCAGGCCTGGCACCAGCAAGAGAGGCTCAGAAAGGCACCTCCTCTGCGTCAGGGTCTGAGCCAGCCACAGCCTTGGAGAGGACCACCCCTGCCCCCCGCACCTGCAGCCAGAGGGAAGGAGGCGGAAGGGGGAAGGAGGCAGCCAGTCACAGGAAGGAGAGGGGAAGCCCGTCTTTCAGTCCAGTTCCCAAACCCTCAGCTCTGGTGGTCTGAGCCGGCCACAGCCTTGGAGAGGACCACCCCTGCCCCCCGCACCTGCAGCCAGAGGGAAGGAGGCGGAAGGGGGAAGGAGGCAGTCAGTCACAGGAAGGAGAGGGGAAGCCCGTCTTTCAGTCCAGTTCCCAAACCCTCAGCTCTGGAGGTCCGTCCTGGGAGCCAGCTCCTTAGCCCATAGGTGGGTCTGCCCCAGGGCCTAATCCGCTATACTCTCAGGCTAGTCCAGCTGGCAAACCCAGCGAATCTTAGGACAACTCTCACCAGCCAGAAAGAAGTTCTGGGTCCAGCAGCAGCTTCCTTACCAGCAGCCCACCAACTCCCAGGGAGCCCTGTCCTGCCCTCAGCCTAGAACTCTCAGGCTAGTCCAGCTGGCAAACCCAGCGAATCTTAGGACAACTCTCACCAGCCAGAAAGAAGTTCTGGGTCCAGTAGCAGCTTCCTTACCAGCAGCCCACCAACTCCCAGGGAGCCCTGTCCTGCCCTCAGCCTAGAATCCCAGCACTAGCTTCTCCCTGATGCACAGCTATCCACTGAGGCACTGCCCGCTGTAGCTCCCAGTGCCTCAAGCTCAGTGGAGATCTGAGGGAAACTGAGGCACAAAAGTGGGGCAGTGACCTGCTCAGGAACATTTAGCAAGTTAGAAGCAAAGTACAAACTTCTTCTTCTGTCATCTGGCCTCCAGGGGGCATCCCAAACCTCATTTCTTCCACTGCCCAGTCTCAGTCCTCCATGGGCCCCGCTGACCTGCCCCCCAACGCGCCTGGCTTGGGGCCTTGGCCCAGCTGTTCCCTTTGCTCGGGATACTTTCAGTTCAGGTTGCAGAATGGTTCATTCTTCAGGGCTCAGCTGTAGCTCCACCTCCTCCAGGAAGCCCTCCCTGACCCTCAAGTACCTCTGAGCCCCTAGACGCTTGCCCTAGGTACCCTGATGCTGCCTTGTGGCCAGTGACCCCCCAGACTGCAGGCTGGCTGGTCACTCCACTGTCACTTGGTGAAGGGGGCTGAGGAGGGAAACAGGTGGCCCTGATTTCCTGAGTCCACTTTCCTTCTTCACCCCTTGCACCTTGTCAGCTCTCAAATCGGGCCCTGGCTCCACGGTATTGTCTCAGCCCCTGACCACTGGACCTACAACCCCAGGCCTCACGGGGCTATCTGGTAGGCAGATGGGAGGAGAAGCCCTCATGGTAGCAGGCTGCAGCAGGAGGCGGAGGCAGCAGGAGGCGGAATGGAGCCAGGTCTGAGGGCGTCCTGTGCAATCCTCAGTCCCAGCTCCGGGGGGACCACCATCCCTCCCCAGAATGCCCTACCCCTGCTCTCTGTGCTCCCAGACTCTTGGGAGTCAGCCTGCCCTTCTGCAAACACAATGCTCCTATCACCACGGCTACTGATCTCCGCCCCTGCCAGCTTCTACACCCGCCATGCAGCCAAAGCAGTTTAGGGGGGCAGTGCACCCAGTTGAAAGCCTGGAGTCTCATACTGTCTTACTCTGGGGTGTACCCTCCCATCTCTGGGCCTGTTTTCCCATCTATGCCATGAAGGGAGAGGGCCAAATGATTTCTAAAGGCCAATCCTCCCCCCATGAAAGGCTGCAGGCTTGTTATGGGTCCAATGAAGACGCCGCCCCTGCAGCCCCACCCACTGCCTGCTGCCTCGCTGTGAGGTCACTGAGGCTTTGGACACAGGGACCCAGGACATGGCCAAGGCTTTCCTCCACCCCAAGTGTGTGGCTTGGGTGTGTGGCTCATGGGCCAAAGGGAGACACACTCTGGAGCTCAGGGAGAGTGCAGTGAGCTAACCTCAGCAGGAGGAGGAAGTCCCCGCAGTAAGTAGCATCCACAGAACTCTCGGAGAGCCAGAGGGAGACCCAGGCCCACCCCCCTTGGGAAGGATGCCACCTGGCTGAGCTGCCCGTCGGCCAACTGTTCCTGTCATGATGATGCTGTGCATCCTTGGGCTGGTCTCTGGGGTCTGTGATCCCACCATGTCAGTAAGCAACACCTACCCCCAACTCCTGAGCTGAAGTCATGCCCATGGGTAGGTGGGGGAGGCGTGTGCAGATGGTGGCGGCAGAGGGTGGCACCTGATTCCGTCCTAGACAGCTTCATCTTGCAGCAATTGGGAAGACTGGCTTTCCCTCCTGTTAAAGAGCTCCAGCCCCTGGCCCAAGAGAGGTGCCTAGGTTGCTGAAGAGGAACTGGTGGAGCCCAGAGGTGTGGCCAACTGCAGCGGACAAGCCCCCCGCCTGCTCTTCCTGCTGCCACAGTCTCTGGATGAGCTGACTCTCAGGCTGGACCACCCCTGCTCACCCTTGACCCAGTGTGTAGGCTGAGACCAGCCCTCTTGGTTTTCATGGAGGAGCTGTCACTGCTCCACAGTCCCTTTTGGCTCCCCACTCCCTGCAGGATCAAGGTCAAACTCTGTAGCCTAGACTTCAAGGCCCTTGGGAGCTGCCTTCACTCCTGCTTCCAGCTGCAGCTAAATGAATCCTCCCCTCCAGCTGGACTATCCTGACTCACCGCCCCCACAAGTCGTGCGGAGACCCCAGGAAGACTCTGTGCCTCTACTCCTCTGTGTAGAAATACAGCTCGCCTTCCCCCTTCTCCAGAGAGTCCACCCTGGCTGCCTCCTCCAGCATCAGGGAAGACCCGCTCCTTGTGGCTCCTACTGCCTTCACCTGCCTTGCCCTTGCTGGGCACCCACCTGGCAACTCTGCACTATAGACTCGGTGACCTCTACCCGGACCTTGGGCTGTGCTCACCTGGCTCTTCAGATGTGATTCATTTTTTGGATGCCAGTGCCTAGCATGTTGCTAGAGTCCAAGTGTTCAACACCCCCTGGCTGATGGGGTGAATGGATCACCCAGAAAACATACAAGTACCTATGAGAGGCAGTTTGATGTCATTGGGAAAACACATATTATGGTGTCAGATAAAACAGGGCTGAATCCCAGTTCCACCAATAACTGTGAACCTGAGTAAGTTTCTTAACCTCTCTGTGCTTCAAGTTTCCTCATCTGCACAACAGGACAATCCCAGCTTAACCGGGTTGTTGGTGCCCTTGAAGACTGCAGTTTGTGACCCGCAATCCATCCCCATCTTTTGGTTTTACAGACCAATAAACAGCTGCTCAGAGAGGGGCAGTGACTTGTTCAAGGTCACACAGCAAGTCTATGATGAGACTGAGGCTTGGTGAAACTGAGGCTTGAATGAAAGTCCTGATCAGAGGGCTTACCAGGACAGCAGCCTTGCCCTGCTGACCCAGAGGGGTGTCCCACCTTGGGCAGGAATGAGCCATGGGCTGCAGACTATTTCTAGCCCCAGGCTAGGGTAGGGGTTGCAGGGTCAGGGCAGGCTGCAAAGGCTGGGGGGTGGAGGGGCCTAGGCTGCAGGCAACAAATTCCAAGCAGAGGAGGGGGTGGGGGTGTGTGTGCATTCTCAGCTGGTGCTGGAGAGTGATGAGCACACCACATGCAGACCCTGGAATCCCAGCTCTGTGTGACCACAGGCTGGGCCACAGCCAGGCCCGCTGTGAGCTGGGCTTGACATTCAAGGTCTTTGCAGCCAGCCGGGAAGTCTGCTGGCTGACAGCTGAAGGTGTGCATGCTGGCAGCATGAGCCACACGCCAGAGGCTGCAGGGGCTGGCAAGGGCGAGGGTGTGGCCGTCACCCCAGGTGTCTGCCCAAATCCAGCCCAACCCCAATCCCTGCTCTCCCCCTACATCTTTTCTTAAATGACCAGCAACTCTGCCTCTCCTCAGTAAAGCCCTCCCGTGTGCCCAGCCCTGGGGCCGGCCCCATCCCTCTCCTCCATGTGCGGCCCCATCGATCCACCCGCTGTAGAGTGCTAGCCACAGCCGGGCACTGCTGTGTGGATTTACACGGCCTACTTCACTGCGCTCCTCACACCTCAGTGAGGCAGGCTCTACTGTTCTCCCTACTGTAGAGATGAGGAAATGGGACAGAGAGGTTGAGTCACTAATCTCAAGCCACAAAGAAAGAAGTGGCAGAGCTGGAAATCCCCAAAGCCTAATCACAGCGGTGTCCTGTACATCCACCCACCAAGAGTGTCTTGAGTGCCTTTCGTAAAGTGTCAGCCGTATGGGACAGTTTTTCCTGCCCCTCATGTGACACCCTCTCATCTGTGTCCAGCCCTCACTGGCTGTTACAACCCAAGCCAGCTCGGGCCTTCTCATCTCTGCCTGATGTGGGACTTGCCCACGCTTCAGAGCCACACACACCTGGCTCTGGTCCTCCTGGCTGTGTGAACTGGGCCATCTCACCCTCAGGGAAGAGCAGGTTGAGGTCCTGCCTACTCTAGCTGGTCAGATCTCCAGGATCCACTGGGCACTCTTCAGCAAGCCAGCCACCACTCCTGGACCAGGGGCTGGAGCTCTTTACCAGGAGGGGAGAGCCATATCCCAGAATGCTGCAAGATGAAGCTGACTAGGGTGCGGCCCAGGTGCCACCCTCTGCTGCCACCGTATATATCCCTGCCCGCTGTTGGCCTGACCTCAGCTCAGGAGCTTGGGGTGGGTGTTGCACCTCAGAGTCTGTTTTACTATCCAGCAAATGGGAACAGGGCCTTTCAAGGACTCTCTCAAGAGTCTGATGGCGTGTGAAGGAGCTTTGCACACTGGAGAGAACTCTACAGTGTAAGAGTTCATTGTAGCTACTGGAGGGGTCACAGAGCAAAGGTCGGGAGGCAGGGTCTGGGGTCGGAGAAAGCTCCATGGCATCTGACCTGCAGGAGTGAGTTTGCCAAGCAGAGATGGATGGATGGGCAAGGAGAAGTCCAGTCAGAGGGCAATGTAGGTAAAACACAGAGCAGACTCCCTCTACCCCCCACTGCCCAGCCTGATGGATTTGGAAAAGCACAAAAAACCAGGCCACCAGGTATGCAGGGACAGGGCTGGAAGGTAAACAGGAGCAGGTCAGGGAGCCTGAATACCACCATCTGATGGAAGGGGCTGCAATCCCACCCTAACGGAAGCCTCTGTCCCAGACTGCTTGGGACAAGCTGGATGTTGCCCCTGCAGAGCTTCCTGGTGCAGGGAGGAGGGCACCACCACTCCCATGGGCAGACGAGGCTCACAGAGGTGAAGGGGGCTTGCCCAAGGTCACCAGGCCAGTAAGTAACTGGTGGAACCTACACATGAACTTGGCTCTTTGTACTTAATCCTATGATTGCTGCACTTACGCTGGGCAGGGCTAGCTTCATGGACAGTTGCACAGGGCCCCAAGCTTAGAAGGACCCTGCTGTACTGTTGCCATCTTGAAATCCTTAATAATCTGGGAACAATGGACTGCACATTTTCGTTTTGCACTGGGCCCTGCAAATTCTGTATTGGTCCCGATTCTAGGAGATTCTGATGGGCACTGTTGGGTACAGGTGTGAAGGCTGTGCATGAACTTTGACTTCTCTGGGACTTTGCTGGAACTGGCCCTCTGCTTGGTCTTCCTGTTCCCTCCACAGCAACCCAGTACATGTCTCCTCTTTTTCAAAGGCCCAGCTTAAATGTCACCTCCTGGGGATCCTTCCCAGTTTTCCTTCTCCAACACTGACCCTACCTCTCTGTGCTGTGGTCCCCCACCCTGACATTTCAGCAGGTTAAAGAGCCTGCTGTTAAAGTGCCAGCAGGTTAAAGTGCCTCCCTGCCCCCAGGCCGAGGGCTCCTCCAGGTCTCTTGGGCACCCCAGAACTTCTTGCTGGCCAAGTTTCCAAAGGACAATCCTAAGGACACTTTACAAAGGGGTTTCAGAGAGGTAGTTACTAGATCATGCTAGATAGCAGGCCCCAGAGAACAACCCACCTTTTTATTTCAAGAAAATGGCAACATGCCTGGGCATACTGGGCCAGGACTAAAAGCCCGGATAATCCCAGCAGCCTCCTTGGGAACTCTCTCCAACCTGGAGGGGCCCTGCTGGGAAGGAGGGAGGAGAAGGAAGAGAAAGTCTTGAATTTGGGGCTTCAGTGTGGATAATAAGCACCCAATTCTGGTTCTGCCACTTCCTGGCCATGGCGCCTATCCTCTCTGAGCCTCAGTGTCCTCACCTGCAAAGTAGGCGTGAGATGACCTATCCCTGAAGAGAGGTCACTAGAGAAAAGAGCATAAAGTCTGGCACCCAGTGGCCTGGATCTGAAGCCTTGCTCCAACACCTATGAGCAGGGGTCCTTGAAAACCTCACCTATCCTCACTGTGTCTCAGTTTCCTTGTCTGGAAATTGTTCAGTAAGGCTCCTTCTCGGGCTTCCTGCAGGGATTTATAGAGCCCATGCAGGCAATGTGACAGGGACTCTAACATGGTTGGTGTACCAGAGATGGGCGCCACAGACCCCTAACACCCCGGGAGTCAATAAGCGATGTGCAGATGGGGAGGGCCCGGGGGTGACACAGACCCCATTACCTGGGAGAAGGCCCATGATTCAGAGGGTGCACAGGCCCCAGGAAGCCAGGATGGAGTCCCCAGGGGATGAGGAACACAAATAGAGCCCCACAGACACCCCATGGCAATACCCACAGCACCCCACTCCACCCATAACCTGTTTTCTTCAAATGAGAATAACAGCTCCAATCGGCTGAAACCCTGAGGACTGCCAGAAACTGTTCTTTCTCACCAGCCTGCATGGGTGGTCTCCAATCCTCGAGACCACCCTATGGGAGGCAAGTGGTGACTGCTCCTGTTTCCAGAGGAGGAAGCCAAGGCCCAGAGTGAATAGGGCTGGTTCATGGTCAGTCACATGGCTGGCCCTCAAACCCTGACAGTCACTCTCCCCAACGTACACACAAACGGAGCTACGGCTCTGCCTTGGCCTGAGCTGCCCAATGCCCCAGGAGCTTCTGGAAGCTTTTGTAGGTGAGAAGACGTCAACTCCTGAACTGTTCCTTTTCCTTGGTAAACATCTCTCCTGTGTACACCGGAGCTACGGCTCTGCCTTGGCCTGAGCTGCCCAATGCCCCAGGAGCTTCTGGAAGCTTTTGTACGTGAGAAGACGTCAACTCCTGAACTGTTCCTTTTCCTTGGTAAACATCTCTCCTGTGTACACATGTGTGCGTTGCCCTGTGTGTATGTGTGAATGCTGTGAGCTTGTGCCTATGTATCTGTATGCAGTGCAAACACACAAGTTTGTGAATGTGTGTCTATGAGCATGTATGTGCATGCAAGTACATCTGTGTGCACACGTGTGGCAGGTGTGAGTGATGTCTGTGTATATATGTACGTGAGAGAGCATATATTTGCATGTCTGTGTACGTATCTGTGCACACACAACCATTTATGTATGTTCACTCATTCATGCGCATCTGTGTATCCTTGGCATGCATGGGCGTGTTTGCAAGCACACGGTTATGAGCACCACGTATGTCTGTGTACATGAGCATGAGTGTACACGTGTGTGTGTGCACAGCTCTGAGTGTGGGTTGAGAGAGTCCTCAGGGTCCATATGTGAGGGTGCTTGTATGTCTCTATACTCTAAATGAGAATATCAGGCCCAAGTGTAACTATAATGCCACCCAAGTCGTCTTCTTCCTTATGAAAATCTCAGCCCTCTCAGAGACATTCTGGGCCACAACCTGCTCTACCTCCTCCAGGGAGCCTTTCTGGAGCTTAAGCTTCCCACCCCCACTCAGAATTCCAACATCAACCCCCACCCCACATCACGGTAGCTTTCCTAACCTTGAGCCCTACCACCAGCCAGTTACAAATCCTGCCAACGTCCCTTCCTCAGTCTCTTGTGATTCTCACTCTGGACCTAGCTGAGGCTCTCTGACCTCTCTCTGGGCCTGTGGGACAGCTTCCAGCCAGGGTCCTTCTGATGGCCTTTCTAACGCAGCTTACAGGGACCTGGCTAAAGCACACCTTCGATAGCACTGCCTGACTTAGGACAGGGACAACTGTTCCAGCCCAGCCACGTGCCCTCCTCTGAGAGGAGAGGCCAAGGAAGAAGTGAAAACTGAGAAATAAGCCCCTTCTCTTCCAGCTGTACAGGAGCCTAAAGTAGCACCACCTGCTCTGGGTGGCCCCATGTCCACAGATTATGGCCCCAGTGGGGCCAGCCCATCCTGCTTACCTGCCGAGGCCTTTGCCGAGCCAGACCAGGATTCAAGGCTGCTGAGAGTCAGGGGAGAGGACGCTGCGGGGCGGGGACGGCGTTGGTCCTAGCAGCTCTATTATATCAGAGCACAGCCGCTGCAAGTCCTGCGGGAGAGAGGACAGGGACAGTGAGCTCCACGCCCTGACCCTGCGGACAGCCCCCTACCCCCTTCACTTGCCTGCCCAGGCCCCTCTGGCCATCTCCGGAAAGCTGAGCTGGCCCACCAAACTGGAGCTACCCTAGAAACAGAATGATGCCCTCCCATAAAGGCACAGCTCCTCAGCTTCATATTGGAGCCCCCAGGGGCCTCATACCACAGCAGCAGCCACGCACAACAGCTCCCAGCCTCCCAGTCCCCCAGCCTTGGCACATGCTGGGTGCCCTGCTCAGGGTTCTTTTCCCCACTTCTCTGTCTTTCGAAGCCCCACTGGCTTTCAAGACTCTGCTCAAATGCTTCCGTGGAGCCCCCTCTGACCTGCCCCTCCTTTCTTTGCTCATTTCCCCAACGGTGACTGTGGCTTCGGCTTTCTACGGGCCAGTCTCCCCCTCTGGGCAGAGCTTCTCAACATCAGAATGAGGTCTAGTTTATCTCTTTCTCCTCTGAGCTTCTTAGTAAGGGCCACAGGGACTGCTTGATGGACGGATGAATGAATGAATGAATGACAAATGAAGGTGTTCATGGCACAAACCGAACGAAATGGGCCAACTGTCATGTGCCCTGAAATCAGGAGGCCCGCTGAGATCCCCAAGGCCTTCCCGTGTCCTTCCCGCTATCAGAGTCTAGAATACGGGGGTCAGTCGGTGAAAGGAAAGAGACTTGGTGAGGTTGATACTTTTCTCTGCCATTTTACAAATAAGGAACCAGCGTTCGCAGACACTTGGCTTCCCTGACGCGGGGGGGGGGCGCCAGGTTGGCCACAGAAGGCAGCTTCTAGGTAAAGGGCAAGAAGGCAATGGAGGCCCCTGGGGGTGGGAAAGTGCAGCGGGAAAGATCACAGAACAAAGCCATCTGAGCTGACGGCCCTGCTTCCCATAGCCTGGGGGCTTGAGGCTCGGGGAGGTTGGCAGAGGGGACACCACAGGGAGCCCCTTCCAGTGTCTCCACTGCCGCCCAGGGCCAGAGATGCCCTGCAGCCCATCTTCAGCTTGGGGGCCTTTCTAACACCCACTCTGGGCCTCCCAAAGACTGCAGATAAGGCATACACTTCTACCAATCCTGTGGAGAAGTTTGCAAGTATCTCCCACCCTATGGCCCACAGCCTGACCCAGCAACCCACTTCCACAGAAATGTGTGCAGAAACTTTGCAGCTCTTTCTATCAAGAAATGGAGTCTGGACTGTTTTGATCAATAAGATTTGGTGAAGTGACCTTCGTGAGTTATGGAGACGAGGCCTCAAGAAGTCCTGCCATTTCTGGCCTTGACGGGCACCATGGGAAAAAGCCAGTCTCTCTTACTGGAGAGTGGAGGAGCACTGAGGCTGCCCAGGCAGCAGCCAGCACCCACCGACCTCCAGTTGACTGCAGCCACGTGAGTCCAGGGGAAACCAGGAGGGGGCCCACCCCACCAAACCACACAACTGTGAGATTTTTTTTTTGTCCTTTTTGAGACCGGCCGCACCGTGCTCAGCCAGTGAGCACACCGGCGGTCATCCCTATATAGGATCCGAACCCACGGCGGGAGCGCTGCTGCGCTCCCAGCGCCGCACTCTCCCAAGTGCGCCACGGGCTCGGCCCTTTTTCTTTCTTTCTTTTTTTTTTTTTGTTGACAACTGTGAGATTTAATATGTAGTGGTTGTTTTGTGCCACTAATTTTTAGAGTGGTTTGCTGGGCAGCAAGAGAATTGCTAACAGGCTGCCAGAAGTTAGGATAGTTGTCATGCTTGATGGGGAGCAGTGACTGGAAGGCACACGGGGGTTTCCAGGGGATCTGGAATGTTCTGTGTCTTGATCTGCATGGTGGTTACACAAGCATTTTCATTTTGAGCTGATTTGTCAAGCTACACACGTAGGATGTGCACGCTGTTCTGCATGGATGTAATATTTCATTCAATAAGAGCTAAAAACAAATCCTGCTGTGGCTCCTGCCCAGGCATCCCAGGGCCAGCCCACCCCCTGCCCCACTGGTCCCACCTCACTCCTCTCTGCACACCCAGAGTGCTGCCTCTGCATACCTCTGCATCTGGCCTGGAGGCACCTCCTCCTGAAAGCCTTCCCTGACTGCCCCATGCCTTGCCCAGGTGCTCATATTCACACAGCTCTGAGTGGGGTCTTCTTGGGGATGGGCTTAAGTCATTCTCCTCTGCCTCCACAGCTCATGGAGTTCTCAAGCAGAGGCCCTGTCAGGCTTAGGAGGCACCCCACTTCTCTTCCCCCAGGGTCCAGACCCCTGCAGACACGCTGTGAGGATCAAAGCAGACTTTAGGAGATGAGAATGGGTGACTGGCAATCACAAGACGGGTCACATGGCTGCACTAGACAGGTCAATACTCCTCTAGGGGCCCAGGCTACCGTCACACAGAGAGAGGGTGGGGCTGAATTTGGGGGGGCAAAGAGGGTCTACAGAATGAGGGGACTTACAGGGTTCCCCGTTTTGCAGTAGACAACATCCATGAACTGTGTACCACTCCTCTCCTCTTACTTATCTATTAAAATCAAATTGCAAGACCATACAATGCGACACCCTCTGTCAAAACAATGCAAACTGCCAGGAAGAGCACAGGAGGAGCTGCGATGCCAGATGGGGGCATCAGCTCTGCTGAAATCCTCCAGTGTACTGACTGGTCTCTGTCAGCACCCCCTCCCGCACAGCCCTCAGCTCCGTCCTAAATGGATGTGTGACTTCTGAGGAGCCCCCTCTGGCCTCAGTTCCCCGCCCACTGTCATCTAAGAGATCTGGCTCTTATTCAACAATCTCTGATAAGTCACAGTTTTCTCTCCTGCAGGAGGACTAAGTCCCCAATAGGCCAAGGTGGTTCTGAGGCCCAACCTCTCTTTCTTCTTTCCCCAGGGTCCCCACGGTGCTAGTGATGGTGCCTGCCAGCAGGAAGCAGGTGTGGCCACTTCAGTCCACGTGGGCAGGCTACAGCTCCTGTCACCAGCCTGCCCCCTGCCTCAGGCACCCTTCACTAAGAAAGGAAACTCCTTGCCCAACAGAGAGGCACAGACAAGCCAGAGTGTGGTGAGGCTGGCAGAGGGGAGTACACCACATCCAAGGAGAGGCAGTCTGTCCTGTCATAGAGGTAACTCCATGCACACAAGGGCAGCTGGGCAGGCCACAGCCTAACTTCAGAAGGAACTGAGGCTGGCAGAGGGGAGTACACCACATCCAAGGAGAGGCAGTCTGTCCTGTCGTAGAGGTAACTCCATGCACACAAGGGCAGCTGGGCAGGCCACAGCCTAACTTCAGAAGGAACTCTGGAATGGAGCATGCCTTCCACAAGTGGGTCTGCTGCCTTGCGAGGTGATGAGTGCCCCGTCCCCGGAGGCCTGCCAGCAGCAGAAGCGACTGTGTGGTGCTGTGGGTGCTGTACTGATTGTTAAACCCACGGCTTCCCAGGCCTCTCCCCTGAGAAGGAAAGTCTGTCGGTCTGGAATGCAGCCCAGAAATTTAAAGTCCTCCCAGGTGATCCTTTACATCTGGAAAGTTTAGGGGAGCACTGGCAGATGACCTTCCAGGTCCCTCTGGGCCCAGAGATTAGTGATTCTGCATCCCCCGCTCCACACCACCCATACCCCATCTGGAGGACTCCGCCTGGGCAGCAGCCTCACTGCATCGCTAAATAAAAATGATTTAAAAGCTTCAGAAGGGGGCAAAGATGTCAGGGGGAGGGGGGATTCTCAGAGATGGTGATACAGTAGCACCTCCTTCCTAGCCCCCCAACCCCCCCAGAACCATCCACAAAAGCTCAGCATTTGGGGGGGCAAGCTGACAGCTGTTCAGCGGCTGCTCAGTGAGGCCCCGGAAAAGCAATTATCCTGCTCTTAGCAGAGAGGCACTGGCTTTTACCCGCGCCTCCCTCCCTCCCACCTCCACACGCACACACACGCACACACGCACACACGCACACACACACTCTTTCCCTCTCTCTCTCTCTCTCAGTTGCTGTGCTGACTCTGAGCCCACCTCCCCCCGCCCCAGCCTCCAGATTTCTCTGACTCGCTCACCCTCCACCCTCAGAGCACATTTCCAACACTTAAATCATTTAGCCCGCTAAACCGGAGACGGCAAAATGGGTGCTATTTCTTAAAAACATACAGAGAGAGTATTAAATTATTGATAGCCATTAAACAGGGGGAAAAAATTAAACAGCTCTCAGCTCTTATCAATCATTCATGCAGTTTCCACTGGGGTGTTTTCTGGAGAGTGATCACTCAGGCAACCCGGGGAGCTGGCTTCTGCCAGCAAGGAAGGCTTCCGCCAGCATGGAAGCGGGGAGCAGGCCCCCCCAGCCCCAGCCACACCCTGCAGAGGGGGGCAGGGGCAGGGGCAGGGACAGGGAGGTCAGCCTCTCCACTGCAAACTCCCGCCTCCCCGCTTTGCCACATCAATAACAAAGGGAGACTCCAACGCCACCTTCAGGAACCCCCTTAATTAAACCCAGCCTGCTTTTATTGAGTGTCTATTATATATCAGGCCTGCAGGATGCACAACTAAACAATCCTCGAGGCACTCATATCCATTAATGGAGAAGCCCTTTGCAGAAAAATGTGATTATACTACATTGTGATAGGAGCCATAGTGGAGGTTGACCGAGAGGTGGCTCAGAAGGAAAGGGGACAGCCTCAGCTGGAGGAGACTTCACCACAGAAAGAATTCTTTGATAAATTCTTGGATGGGGAGCAGAAAATTGCCCAGAGGACACGTTGGGAAGGGCATACTAGGAAGGGGACAGCCCAGGCAAGGGCATACCAGTACCATGCATGTCTGAGTGCCCATCCTGCCAATGCAGCTGTGCTCGTCTTGAATGGCAGCTCCTGGCCATGAGGGATGGGGGACTTGGGCATGGTAAGTGGAGCCCGGAGCAGGCTGTAATCTCGGCCTGTCCTCCAGACACTGGTCAAATCCAGGCCAGGGCAGGTGAGGGACACATGGGGCCAGCATCCCCCCCACCAGTGGGGACAGGTAGGAGGTTGGGGTTCACCCCAGTTGCTTGGGGCAGCAGCACCTCCACCCCTGCATGGCAGATCCATTTCCTGGCTCTGACTCAGGACACCTAAGCCAGTGTGACGCAGGCCACGGGGGCTGCAGGCCCAGCATGCCGCTGGTCTCTCAGTCACAGACAGGCCTGGCAGAGCTGCCCTCAGGAGACAGGCTCCCCGCTGCCACTGAGCCGTGCCAAGGACTCAGGCAGCAGGGCTGTGGGAGCCAGTGGACACTTGATACTGCCCTACCTCGCCACTTGGGGATCAGCCACAACCAGGGGCCACTTGAGGCTCCGAAGCCAGCCGGCTGCTGCGGGGAACAAAGAAGCTAGGCTCATCTCTGCCTTCTCCCTGCCCCAGCCCCTGCCCGCCAGTGCACCCTGTGGGTCTGTTCTGAACGCCTTTCAGAAGCTCTCAGTTGCTGGCTTGGTAAGAAGCCCAAGCCAGGAGCCTGAGCCGGGAGGAGGCCCTGCCAAGTGTTGATAGCACCCTCGCCAGAGAAAGCTGCTGTCACAGGGAAACATTCTGGGGAGAGTGGTTGTTTACGCCTGGGACTGTCAAGAAATAATCAGAAGGAATTAAATTTGCAAAGTTGTGAAAGATACAAAGGAACCCCCCTGCCCAAACTCCCAGACATTTCAACCTGGAGGAGCAGGCTGCTGTTTTGCTTGATTCTGGAAAAACACCCTTAGATCTGCAGGTGTGGGTGGGTGGGAGGACCTGTGTGCAGCTAGCCAGGATCGGGAGATGGGCCCTGAGTTCTGCCATTGACCTTCCCTTCTTTGGGCCTCAGTCTGCTGGTGACAGGCAGACATTTGGGCTCTGTAAGGCCACTGTGAACTTATGGGACAGGGATGCCTCCAGGCTGTCTGTCCTCAGAGCCTGCCAGGAACACAGAGTTCCTGAAACCTACCCCAACACCTCCACCACGCTCACCAGAGGACTTGAATGGGTGAGGTCTCAAGTCATCAGCCACCCCCTGCCTCCACACAGACCTGTGCTCACACCAACTGCACACAGCTCTACTCGGTCCCTGTGGCTCCTCCCCTGGATGACTACACGTGACCCCTGCCCCCAGTGCAGCCTCCACGCAGGTGCAGGGCCCTGTGCAGGCACAGAGCAGGCTGTCAGGGAATGTCTGCTGACCAGCAGAATCAAGATGCGAATGGGCAAACACACTTGTTCCTGCTCAGATACCAGCCCTGACTCCCCCCGCCAGCATCTTCAGTTCCTCCAGGTCCTTCCCTTGTGAGTTGTGCCCACACTTCTAGAAGCAGCTCACACCCTCTACACTCCAGCCATACCACGATTACTCAGTGTCCCCTGGACTTTCATGCCCCAGGGCCTGTGCATATGCCTCTGCTTTCTCTGCCCAGCCAAGTCCTGCTCTGGGACAAGCTCTGGCTCCCACTTTGCAACGGCTTCAAGACTACATACAAAACTAGACTGATTCTGCTCACATCTGTTCTGAAATAACTGGGGGCACCATGAACAGGGTTCCTCTCATCAGCACTTGGCACATGGGGTCAGAGAGGGCCTCTAGCTGAACTACACTCATGCCAACCACCCCAGCCCCTGCCTGCAGCCCAGAACCAGTTCTTCTTAATGGCTGACCTGCATCGCTCCTGTCGTAATTTTAAAAACCATTCCCTGGATAGTGGGTGAAATGTTCTCAGCCAAGTGTAAATGAGATTGTATTCTTGGAGCTCCCTGAGCCGAGGAAAGGGGCAGGCTTGGGAATTTCCAGGCAAAGGCCAACAGCAATTGGCCACAAATGAATCATTAACTCTCGAGCAGAGAGCTCTGGGTGGCTGGTGCCAAGGTCTCAGGCTCTGGCCTGTGTGAGCCACTTGGCCTCTCTTGGCTCAGGCCTGAGGGTGACCCCCCCCCACTGGCCATCTGCTTCACCCCACAGCCACTGGTCATCAAGAGCTGAGGCCGGCTGGGCCAGAGTAGCCCAGATGTCTTATGGGAGAGGGTATGCCTTTCCCCAGGAACAACTCCAAACCCTTGCCCACACACTTCTGTCCTCCTGGAATGCCATCTCTTCTAGCGGGCTAAATCCTCTTTGTCCTTGAAGGCCTGGCTCCAGCCTGGCCTGCCTCCTCTCTTGCCTGCCCACCTGGGCCCACCTTGGCTCCACAATCTGAGCCTCTGTAGCCCCAGCAGTGTCTACCAGCTGTCTTCTCCCTGCCCTGGCCTGGGTGCCAGGGGCTCATTTTCTTCAGTGAAGCCCCTGCCAGGATGGGGACTGCGCATCCTCTTCTGGACCCCAGAAGCTAGCACAAAGCTGGGCACAGATTGGGGAGCCCCCACGTGATGGGGATTGCTCATGGGCTTCATCTGCTGCCAGCAGGAGAAAGCACCTGGGCTGGTGGCCAGCTAGGGGTCAGGGCAGTCTGCAGTCCTCACCTGGCTCAGGTAAGACATCACGGTCCCCTCTGGGCCTCTTTTCAGGGCCTCGGGGCCAGCTGTGGTGCAGCTGCCATCTGGTCTGAAAGAGATAGGGGTACAACTAACCACTGGCTTCCCACCAGGAGCTGGGTGGCTGCGGGGGGCACAGCACCTTGATTCCCAGGAGCCAGTTCTTTTGCAGGCAACCAGGACCGGTACCACTGCCTCCTTCCCCAGGGGCATCCTGTAGGCTGGGGCTGCCAGTTTTGCCACAGCCCCTCTAAGCCGCCCCGAAGAAGGGCCTGGATTCTTCTTGGGTGGGACTGATGAACATGAAGCCTGGAACACGTTTCCTAACGTGACATCAATACATCACTCACCATGGACTCACCTGTGTGCCCTAAGCTGGTAACCATAATAAGAAATAGCCATTGATCTGAGCGGTTGTTTTGGGTCAAGCTCTGTGCTAAGCACACACATTTCTCCTGATCCTTCCACCATACCACGAGGTAAACGCTATTATTAAAATGCCAGCTTGAAGAGGAGGAATCCAAGGTTCACAGAGATTTGGGTGAAAGTAAAGATGAGGTCACCTGCCTAAGCCCCAGGGCCAGAGTGTGGCAGCACGGGGACTCAGACACAGGCCTCTGATCAGGGCCCACCACATAAGCCCCAAGTGCCCTACACCCCTCGTTTCCTGTGCTCAGAGCTGGCACAAATGCTGTGGGAACCACCTTGCACCCTTTGCTGCGCCCTTTTTCCATCTGATCCTCATAACAGCCCCTGAGGTGGCCAGCAAGGGTCATTATCACCATTTTACAGATGGGGAAAACTGAGGCCTCATAGGGGAAGGAACTCAACACGTCTAGCAGTTTAGTCCTCATAGTAACCCCATGAGAGGATGTTGTTAAAATCATTTTGTATGAAAAAAGTGAATTGCATAGTAGTGTATATTGAATTACCCTCAAAAATAAATAAATAACATAAAACTATTTTGCAGGTGGGAAAACACTGAAGATGGGTGAGACAGGAGGAGGTGCCTAGGGCCGCACACTGGTGACAGAGTCTAGGTTTGTGCTCTGATCTGTCTTACTCTTAATTGGGCTTTTCCTGTGACATGGGGCTGTCCCCGAGGCCTGGTACAGAGTAAGTGCAGGCTCACGAGCATGATGGGAAGAAATGGAGGGTGGCTCAGGAGCATCTCCTGAGGGCCTGGGGGCAGTGCTGACATTCTCCTCCCAGACTCTCCTCTCCTGTGTCACCCTCTGGGGTGGGGTAGAGATGCTCTGAGGATGGACAAGGCCACCTCCCCACTTCCTGTAGGATGTGTGGGCTGGGGCACAATCCACTCATTTACAATTGGAGAGAGTCTTATCAATGAGCCTAATGACTGGGTTGGGGCATGCCAGCCATGCCAGGCCTGCGAGTGTGTGTGTGTATCCATGTGTATGTGTGTGTATGCACGTGTGTGGGCATGTGAGTGTGGATGGCACCCATGGAGGAAAATACAGGATGAGGTGGTGGCTGCATGCCCACACACATGTGCCCACAGGCAGCACACAGGCACATGTCCCATCACATCCCTGACACAGACACATGCACACACACATACTGACACAGAGGTGTGCACACAGTAAACAGACATCCACCCTGCACAGCCACCAGCTGATGGACACAGAGAGAGGCTTCCTAGAGGACACAGGCACACAGATGCCTGTAGAATGCAGGCAAGCACATGCGTGTGTATCTGCGTTCATCCGTACCTGGGCCAAGAGCAGCACACATGCATACGTGGGGCTAACACAGCTATGGGCCGCTTAACGGGGACGTGGACAGCCTCTGATGAACACAGAGCACATGGTCCCATGCATACCCACCCGGAGAGCACATGTATGCAGCATGCACGGGGGCCCTGGAGGTGGCCGGGCTGGGAGAGTGCGCAAGGGGAGCAGATGGCCCAATGCCACCTGCAGAACTGCATGAGGAGCCCCTGGCTGCCACTGTGCTGACGTAGCTGGGCCTGTCCAAAACAGCCCCACAAATCAGGTAGTCGCCTGCAGCAAGTGTATAAGTCATCGTCCCTGGGCTGCAGCATTTAGAACGAAGGAGCAGCCAGCATCAGGCCCTGGTCCACCTTCTGTATATGGGACAGGAGGGAGGGCAGCTGGCATTTGGCATTCCTTCCACCCAGGACCACTTCCCCACCCTCACTCACAGACCCCTGTCCTGCTAGCCCACTAGGCCCCACGCCCTCTGGCCTTTCTTCCCCAGTCTAGCTTTCTTCCTCCACCCTCAGCCCAAGACTCCCGAGTGCACCCCCAGCCTGAGCACTGCCTCCCGCCCCCAGAGCTGAAAGCTTTTCCAAGTGACCAGCGCCCTAGGACCTAGGTGCATGGGGGTGGGGGTGGTGGACAATCCATTTCTGGACAAGAACTGCAGCCTGTCACCAGACTTGGGATCTGAGCCTGGGATCCACAGCCAGCACCACCTCAGGTGGGTCACCTTTTTTTCCTGGCTTCACTTGCCCTGTCTGTAAAGTGGGGATCGGAATGGGACCTCCAGGGCTGTTCATCCCGAGGATCTGCTGCAGCAGAGATCCTCTGTGGATGCTGATTAATTATGACTATTAATAATACAACCATCTGTATCTTGTGGTGGAGCGAGGATGATTAAAACCGGGCCCCGGGCCCTAGCAGGAGGATAAATGGGTGTCCGGGTGGGCTGAGGGTGTCACCACCCACCTGAAAGCAGATCCATGGTGACTGTGTGTGGTGAGGGGCTGTTTACACTGCACAGACAGATGCAGAGAGGAGAGACAGACAGGCAGGCAAACAGACAGACGTGAGAGCCAGCTCATCAGATGACAAATGGCAATTACCCCTGCGCCAAGGTTCTTGGCAGGACTCTCGTGCTTGCCCCTGGGACAAACTAACCTGGCCCCCACCCCACAGTGGAGCCCAGAAGCCGTGGTGTAAGGGGGTTCAAGGGGAGTCTTGGGTGCTGCGATCTGCCAGGGCCGGGTCAACCCCCACTGGATCAGGGCCACACCATTTTGTGTCTCTGTGTGCTCAGGTCCCCCTGCCTGGCGCCCTCCCTGCTCCAACAAGCCCACTCCAAGCAGCCTCTCTCGATAGGATGAGCCTTTTGAGACGCCTCCTCTCATAGTGGGACCAATAGTTGCTGTCCCTTCTCTCACCACCCTGTGGGGCCTGGTACATGCTTGACCTGGCCTGTCCCCATGAATTCTGTTTCTTGGTGTACACATCCACCTCCCACCTCGCAGTCACTAGACTGAGCTGCTCGTCGACCCACCTCTGAAGTTCTGCCTGATGATGGAGTGAATGACACCAGCAGACCCTCCAGAATCCTCACCCTGAGCCAGGACCTTTAACCCAGTAATCCTCCCAATAGCCGCACATGGTATTTATGCCCATTTTATTGATGAGGAAACTGAGGCACTGAGAGATGAACTAACTTGCCAAAAATCACACGGCCATAAAATAGCTGAAATGCAAATCAGGACGCTTGACTCCAGAGGTCTTATGCACTAGGCTACAAAAATGCCGAATGAATGAAGTTAGTTTACACACCAGGATGCAGAAAATCTTTTGAACTATCTTTGTGAGTGGAAGCTGAAGTGGCCAGGAGATGCGTATCATGCATTCAGTCCAGGTCTCTGCATTAACCAGCTCTGTGACCTCAACCAAGTCACTTGCCAACTCTGGGCCTCAATTTCCTCATCTGTAAAATGGGGTAAATGGGGTGGTCCCACCCACTGGACAGATATGAAGGCCACGGCGGAGTGAGTGCTTGGGAAATTCTGAAAGGATGTGATCATGATGGCTGCATACACGGCAGCCAGGATTTCCAACCAGAGCCCAAAGTCCTGCCAGAGTGGGACACTCAAGAACAATCAATGAGGGATCTGAAGCCAGGATTGTCCTAGAAAATCTGGGGCACTCGGCCACCTGAACAATGCCTGTAAGTGAAGTAGTATTACACGGGCCACTTCAAAGCAGGGCCTGAGGCACCTCCTAAATCTCCATCCATCTGTGTCCCTCTGTGGGTTCTACCTGGTAACATGACAATCATTCCTGGGTCTGGTCAACACACTTTCTGGGCACCTACCCTGTGTCCAACCCTGGTGGGGAAGGAGGCATGGGAAGCACTTGAACTTCCTCAGCATAAGGGCTGGGTGCTGACCCTCCAGGGCCTGTGACACGGTTAGGGGACATCCCCCTGCATGATGGGCAAGGCCACCCAAGGAGCATCTGCTAAGTTCCAACAGGAGCTTCGGGGCTCAATCACCCACTGATTACCATGTCCGGCACTGGTGGTGCCATGGGGGCAGGAGCCAGCTACAGGCTTGGAGGAGCTTCTGAGTGACAAGTCAAAGCACATGCACCACCAAGCTTCCTTCCAACACTTGTGGCAGGCATCACCAATCTGTCCCTACACTGTCTTACACAGCTGCAACGTGGCCTCAGAATTACTTTTCTGTACAGCACTCCAGGCTGTCACTCCCAGAGTATAAAACAAAACCTCCAGGACTGGACATCCCTGTTAGTGGAGCAACTTCTAAACTCTGCTGGGGTTGGCCACACCTGGCAGAGGTAAGCCCCAGGAGACAGCAGTTGGCTGGTGCCAAGCTTGGACCCTCAGTTTGGGAACGCCAAAGGACAGGCATAGAGGGCCCAGAGAGGGGGGTCTGGTTTTGCCACAGGGTCTCTGGGTCTTGGCCAGAACTCCCCAGGAGAGCTGTTCCCTTGGGCTGGACCCCGGAAGAGGGATTCCTGCAGCCGCTCTGTGTTATGGAGGGTGGTGGTCACCTCTGGCTATCAGGCAGTAGGAAGACAACTCATCGGAATGTATTCTGGTAGCCGTCCCCATCCACTCCCAGTGTGAGGGACAGAAATCGGTGAGCACCAGGGAAAAAGGCAGCCCGAAAAGTTTGCACAGCGCCTCACACCCTAACCAATCTCCTGGGTTTTGTCACTCCCTCCTGCCATCTAGACTGCCACTAGCTTAATATTTTTCTGGAAATCAATTCACAACTTTTGCTTAAATACATTTATTTTTAAAAACTTCGTAGTGTTACCTTAAATACAAAATGAGCTTCACCCACCACGAACAGACATTAAACATAAAAACAAACGCGAGGAGAATGCACGATGGCACGCTTTGCTGCCTGCTGGAGGCTCTGAGCCTGCGCTGGCTCTCTCGGTTGAAAAGGGATACCAGCAAGTGTCTAAGTCACTGGAGGCTGTCCTTGACACAGCCAGGGGGCTAGAGGGGACTGGTGCCAAATGGTTTTTCTCAGTCCTGAGAGGCACCTTGTCCACCATGGACGAGCACAAGCCCAGCTCAGTGATGCTCTTAGGATCCAGGAGGTGGCAGGTAACAGATCTCTGATACACAGACGAGGAAACGCATGAGGCTCAGAGAGGTGGGCCCCCTGGCCCAAGGTCACACAGCAGTGAGGGGTCAAGCCAGGCTTCCAACTAGGATCTCCTGACTAAGCACAAGTTCTCTCCTCTCTGCTGCCGCTGCCTTTTCTATGCCACGCGAAGTCATCTAGGCAAAGCAGGCACGCTGACCCACCGTTAGCATGGTAACGGCCCTTACACCTGAGGTTAACAACTGTGATTTAAGAGGTTATTTGTCTTAATTTTCAGGAATCAGTTTCTCAGGGAGGAGATAACTAACACATCGGGCTCAGGAAGCTAGTCTTTTTAGAAAATATTTATAGCGTTTGAAGACAGTTTGGTGGCAATTGGATATAGCATCTGCTATTTTCTTCACTTTCCACAGCTCGAAAACCCATAGCAGTTAAAACACACACACACGCACACCCCACAACAACACAACAGCAGCAACCACATTAATACTGATTGGAAATCAAACCTCATCATTGCTTTGAGACATAGAACATGAAACTGGCATGATTTCAGAGAGCTCATTGCTGCCTCTGGTTAAGACCCCAACGTGCCTCTCCTAAAAATACCTACCTAAGGCTGATGCTTAGAAAGCTGTGGCCGGTGGGGCAGTTCCCAAGGCCATGGTGAGGTTCACAGCCTCCAGAGTTAGGTTTGGCAAGACTCCCAGGTCTGGGACTGTGGCTCTCACAGGAATCCCCAAAAGCAAAAGAGCCCTCCCCTGAAATTGGGGTTCCAGCTGCAAACTGAAGAACAGGGAGAGAAGGCAACCACTGGAAATCAAAGACATTGTATGAACAAGAGCTGAGCTGGCCCCTCTCCCTATACTACCTCAGTAGTTACTCATCTCCGTGAGATAAGTGATTTATTACCCCCATTTTGCAGATGGCAAAACTGAGGCTTTAACAGGCCAAGAGATTTCCCTGAGAGCACAACTGCTTATATGGTAAGTTGGTCCCTCTGGCCCCGACAGGCAGTGTGGCCTTCCTGCCTCACTTTCAGCGACCATCCTTCACGTGGTCTCTCTACCACCCCGTGCTGCTTCCCAGGGCCCTGAAAGGCACCTCTACTGCCAGCCTCCAGGCTGTCACCGCACCATGACCCGCTCAATACCAACCCCCTGTAATCAAAATGCGGTGTCTCACGTGCGGAGCCCAAGGACCTTCCTGCTGCATCCTGGGGTCCCAGGTGGGAATTCTGAGGCCCAGAGATGGGAGGAGACATATTCAAGGTCATAACTCTGGCTGGTGACAAAACAAGGGGAATCAGGTGTGCTGAGAAAAATCCCAAAGTGTGTTGCTACTCCCTTTGTCCTTTGCATCCCAGTCTAGGTGCATGAGGGGCTATTGCTGCCTCGCAATAAGAAGTTAATCCAGCTGAGAACAAGGGTTGGTAGTGACACCCAGGGCCTGGTCCAGCCGACAACACATGGTGCTCCAGCATCCCACGACAGGACACCTTCCGACCCATCCAGGTCCAGCCCTTTTGGGCAGAGCCGTCTACCCTTCTTCCCCAAGGCTGTAGGCCCTGACCACCCCCACCTACACCCGCGTCTTAGCCAGGGGACCAGAAAGCCCTCACCCATGATCCCTGGGACAGAACCCCAGGGCAGGCCCTGGGGAAGCCCGTGCCCCCACAGCCTGGCTGGAGCTGGCAGAAGGCCCCTGGGGCAGGGCCTGGCATGGGCTTCCCCTCTCCACTGGAATGTCAACAGACACTGCAAACCTGGGTGTCCAGGATAGCATCACTCCTCGCCCTCTCTGCCCCAGATCCTATTCTTCTGCTCTTTCTGGATCAACCGCCCTCTCCACCTTGCCAACCCAGGCAAGGAATACAGAAGCCAAGAAACCATCCTGGTTTCCGATGCTCTCCCTCAGCCAAGCCATCTGTCACCTCCACGCGGACCCTCCCTGTGTGCTCATCTGCCCCCTTCTCACCAGCTCCTGTTCCTGGATGAGGGCAACAGCCCCACGCTGGCCTCGCACTCATACTTCCCTCCTGCTCATTCTTGGCTTTTCCTGTTTACAGCCACTCCTCCCCGCATCCACAGGGCCCACCTCACTGTGTGCACTGGCTGCTCCCCCTCCATCTCCCTATAATGGTTTCCCTGCCGTCCTTAGGCACTAAGCCTATGCCTGCCCCAGGGCCTTTGCAACTGTTCTTCCATGGCTGGCTCTGTCTTATTTGAGTTTCTCAAGGGGTCCTTCCTGATTGCCCTTGCAAAAACACATGCTCCCTCCCCCACCCCAGTCACTCCAGGACATATCACTCAATATTATTCATGTACTGCGTGTACTACAAGCTGATTATTGTTTATGCATGTACTCATTCTGTCCCTCGGTGCTCCCTGTCCACCCCTGCCCAGGGTCAGGACCTTGTCAGGCTGGTTCCCTGCTTTACATACAGTAGTTAGAATGGTGGCTGGCACAAAACTGATGCTCAGTGTTTGTTGAATGAAAAAGTGAGTGAACATTCACAATCCTGTGAGCTTCCCCCACTCCCACCGCCAGCCAGGTTGGGAATGATCCCACTTCAAGGAGGAGGGCACTGAGGCACTGGGAGGTGCTGCGCATGCCTGGGAACACACAATGGTGGAGCAGCAGCACAGCAGCAGCACAGGCCTCCTGACCCCGGCCCTAGCCTCCAGCCAGGAGGTATAAGGATTAAGGAATAAGAACCCATGGAAGACTCATGAAATTGTGTGGCTCCAGTATTTCTCTTGCAACTGGAAATGTCGCCTCTCTGAAAACCACATCCTGTCCCTGTGAGCTGGTCTCAGCCTTAGCTCCTGGCCCTGGGCAGCCTCCCTGAGACAACCCCCCACCCCCACCCAGGTCCTTCTCTTAACGGGGCCTGGAATTCACCAGCCCAGCCCTGAGGCTGATGGAGGGGAGGGCAGGGGGGCACAGGGGCCTCCTCTCCTGGGTGGGGCAGGAGGAGGGGGCTGAGCCAAATTCGGGTCACGCTGCTGCACCCACAGCCCTCTGAGGGCTAAAAATAACCATGTTTACACCCTTCCACAGCTGGGATTTCTGCCTCTCTGTCAGAGGGGTTTGGGGACTTAACTGCAATCCACGTCCCCGGCTGCACACCTTCTGTTCAGACCAGGCGAGTGACTGGCTGAGGATTGCCCAGTCCAACACA
>NW_007728409.1:38240-39920 GCF_000696425.1 Galeopterus variegatus
GCAGGGGGGCACAGGGGCCTCCTCTCCTGGGTGGGGCAGGAGGAGGGGGCTGAGCCAAATTTGGGTCACGCTGCTGCACCCCTCTGAAGGCTAAAAATAACCATGTTTACACCCTTCCACAGCTGGGATTTCTGCCTCTCTGTCAGAGGGGTTTGGGGACTTAACTGCAATCCACGTCCCCGGCTGCACACCTTCTGTTCAGACCAGGCGAGTGACTGGCTGAGGATTGCCCAGTCCAACACAGGCAGTACCAGGGCTTTCTGGGTTTGTTTCCTTGGGTTGTTCTTAGGTGGAGGGAGGTTTGGAAAAGCCGAGAAAGCTTGTGATTCCCCTTGGGAAGAGCTCCTTCTGAGAGACAGCTCCTCCTCCCGTGGGCCAGAGATGTGGCTGCAGCAGGAGTTACAGAGAAGGTGGCCTGATCCTGAGCCACATGAAGGCCCAGCCAGTTCATTCCAAAGCTTCGGGGGCCACGATGCCAGGGGAGGCTGGCAGCCGGTCAGAGGCCCAACTCTCTGTGTGACCTGGGGCAGGCCACTCGCCTCAGAGTCCTCAGCTACCTCCCCGTGTTGTGGCAACTGACAGCCAGTAATTGACAGCTGCTCCTCACATCACATCCTCAGTGTGGGGTGGGGAGCTGACGGTGCATTCTCAGCGTGTGTTTGTGTGTGTGTTGGGGGAATGTGTGAGAAACAGTGCCAGCCCCCGGGCCCCATGGTTGTCTTCATGCCAGATGACAGGGCACACCTGCCAGGACAGCCATCACCTGGCCACCACCTCCCTCCCCTCCTTCCTCTAGTTCATCCAGATGGACTTTAACACTGAGGGGCAGGTGTCAGTCACCTGCCTAGAAACTACCCCTCCCTCTGAACAAACAGGTCCTCCCTTGACCCCACAGCTCCTGTGAATGTGGCCACACGCCAATAAGAAACATGCAGAAGGCTGGCATGTCACTCAGTCATCCTCCTGGGGCAGGCAGCACCCAGCAAGCACTGACCTTACTCCACCCAAACATCTACTGGGTCGAGGACCTCAGGCCTCCCAGGACCCAGCAGCCCCTGGCCTTTCTTCTGACTTGGGAGTCTTGCTGGCATGCTGCCCCTAGACAGGAACAAAGTCCAAGGCTGCTGGCTTGGCGCCAAGAGACCTGCCCCTCTGACAACATCCCCTGGCATTCTGAGCCTTTGCAGGTGCTGTTCCCTCTGCCATGGAGGCCCTTCCTCCCTCACTTCCCAGCCTGGGGATTTCCCACTCATTCTGGAAGACTGATTCAGTTGCCCCTTCCCCAGCAGAGTGAGCTTAGCCCTTTGCTGGTGTTGTGCACCCTGCTCCATCAGACTGTCCGTAGCTCCCCCACAGCCAAGACCTTGCCCTCTTCACCCCTACCACACAGGAAGGGCACATGCAACTGTGTGCTGAATGACCCCTCAAGGGAAGAGCTCCGTCCTCCTTGCTCTGGCCAAGTCCACACCCCGCAGCCCCTCCGCAGACCCCTTCAAGATCCCGCCGTCTGCAATCAGGTTCACCCTTTTCTTTCAGAGGCTCCTGTCCTCTTGGGACCCCTAGAAGGCCCAACCTCTGTGCTCCTCATCAGACCTGCAGTTCTCAGCCAGGTTTCTAAATGCACCTGCCCAACTATGCTGCAGAGAGCCCAGCATCTGCACAGTGAACAAGTGCGCAGGG
>NW_007728409.1:40767-68355 GCF_000696425.1 Galeopterus variegatus
AAAAAAAAAAAAAAAAAAAAAAAAAAAAAAAAAAAAAAGAATTTATCCTCTTCGGATTCTATAGCACCCAGTGCCCCCAGCGACCCCCATCCACCCGTCACCCAGCCACTGGATACCTTTGGCACTGCTGTGCCCCTTCTCCTGTGCCCAGGCTCCTGCCAGTGGTGGGTCTCATGCCCTTTCTCCTGGACCGCAGCAGGGCTCACAGGACCCTTATGAGAACATCCTCCATGCAGCCACTACAGTAATTGTTCTACAAATCAGAGCTGGGGACATCATTCCTCACCCCAAATCTTTTCTGGCTGCCCCTGCATCAAGGATAAACTCCAAGGCATAGATGGCATTCAAGGCCCTCTGGGATGTGATCAGGCCCCACAGAGCTCCTTGGCTTTGCCTCCCACCCACCCATCCCTGGTGCCCTCCCCTGCCCCCTTTCTGCTGAGCATTCCCTGACTCAGCCTTTGGGCTGCAGCACAAAGGTCACCTCCTCTGGGAGGCCCTCCAGGAATGCCCTTCCCTTGGGGACCCCCTCAGCAGGGCTCTTACCCATGGCCAGGTCTTCATGCTGCAGGAAGTACCTGGCCTGTCTTGTTCCCTAGCATCAGGGGGTGTGGCCCACTATACTCCAAATCACAAGGACCCCATTCTGGTGATAAGGCAAGTGATATTCAGAGGGGCTAGAGATTCGTTCAGGTCATAGAAGCATAGCGATGGGACCCGCACTGGGTAGGAGCAAGTCAGCAGTGTGCTCCTGCCCGCCTCCATGGCCAGCCTGCTGCTTCTAGTGCACCTGCAGCTTCTCTCAGCAACTCACCCAGCCCCTGTTCCCATGGGGACCATGGGGCTTATGAAGGGTGATTCTCCCCAGGCCCGTCGCCTGGGAAATACAGAACCAGCCATCTTCCCACAACCCAGGACAAGTGCCAGCGTCCCAGGCTGAGCACCAGGAGGGCCCGATAGGGTCACAGAGGCTCAGGGAGGCACAGAAGGAGGGATCCTGGGCCACCGTTCCCTGCCGGCAGTGCAGCGCACACCCCAGTCTAACAAGATCCTTCCTCTTTCCTGAGGCCCCAGGGGGCCTCGTAACCCACCTTTCTTTAAAAGCAAACACAGACACAGAACCAGCCAGGAGTCAATCCTGGCTTCTGTGGAGAAGTGGGGAAGGGAGGAGCAACTTAGAGGCACCCTGGGGGAGGACCAGGGGTGCCCTTGTTCAGATGGGGCTGCAGGGGATCCCCAGGAGCACTGACCTCCCAACATGGGCACACTGGACTCTCAGACCCTCATGGTGGGAGCCCAGCAGGTCTGCCAGAGCCAAGGCCATGTCAGAATGTGTCCCCCACATACACCCCCAAGCCGAGTTCTCTACAACCTAGGGGGCCTCCTGCCCTGCTCTAGTTTCCAGAGGTTATGGCTCTGGACTGGCTGTCAAGGAGAGGGTTTGGGACTTGCTAGCTCTCAGGGCCCACTCCCTACTAGGGTGTGGCCAGGAACATTCAAGCCCTAACCCACCTCTAGGGCTGCCTAGCCTCCTCCACGTGACGAGGCACCAGAGGCCCACCATGCCCGACTCCAGTCTCAGCAGCAGCTTAGAGGCCAGGATTTGGGGCTACCTGGGTTCAAATCCCAGCTCTGCTTCTGGCCGGCTGTACGGGTTGGACGCCCTACTTTACCTCTCTGAATCTCCTTTGTATGGCTCTCAGACTACCGGAGGCTCAACTGAGATAATGTCACAAAAATAATGCCAGTATTTAGCAGGTGCTTGCAGTGGGCCAGGTATTGTTCTCAGCCTCTGTGCAAGTATTAATTCATGTATGCTAACAAGAGCCCTCCGAGGTAGGTGGTCCTGCTAGTACCATCCCCATTTTACAGCAGAGAAAACTGAGGCACAGAGCAGTTGGGTCACTTCCCCATGGTTGCCCAGCTGAGAAGTGTGGAGCTAGGATTCAGGACCCAGCAGTCTGTCTCCAGAGCACATGCACGACCACCAAGCTACACTGCCTCTCCAATGCCCTGGGGCTTAGCCTGGTCAAACCCCTCATAAACTCCAGGGTCTGTCAGGCTCCTGAGCCTAGGCCCACATGGCTCCCCCTCTCTAATAGGCCCTTGTCCCTAGTCAACCCAGCAGACACTCCACTCCAGCTCAGATACTCCTTCCATTTTCCTCTGACCCTTGACCCTTAGGTAGAAATTACCATCTGACCCCCCCACATGCACCCCAAGCCCTAGGCTTCCATCAAGGGCCCTGGAGCCCCAAGGGTAGGGCCCAGCTGTCTTGAACCCAGCAGGGACTCAATCATTGCTTGTGGAGGGCTGAGTGATCTGTGGGGTCAGGTCCAAGGCCTCTGGCTGTGCCCGTCCGCGTCCACCTGAGAAGCTCTTGGTAATGGGGCCTCATGGAGGTTTCCAGGCCAGATGCTGAGGCCCCTCAGTAGCTCCTCTTCCTCACATTATGGAGAGGAGGATCATTTAGCATCCGACCAGCCCACAGAGGTGCCATGAAGACCACATGTGTAGTGAGCACAAAAGCCCAAAGTGACAGAAATTGATAAAAACTTCACCGCACTGCTGACACCCCATATATCAAAGGTCCCAAATCTCATTCTCTGCTTGCCTCCAATTTCTATCAGAGCTTGCCAGCTGCACATTTATTGAGAAGTTTGTGATCTGACAGGCACTGTATTACCAACATTAATGATGCATCAGTCTCTAGAATTACTGGGGAAACAGTCCAATTGATTTTATTATTATCTCGAGTTCTTCACATTTCATTCCAGGCAGCTTACTACCAGAGTTTTGAGCAAGGACCAAAGTAAATAAAGGTTGCAGAGCCAAAGCTGACCCCAGGTGGGAGAACCTGGGCTCCTCTGGGGACTCTTGGCGACAGCCTTTGTACCCTGTGCCTCCTCCACCCTGCGTGACAGCAGAAGGGCCACTGAACATCAGGCAGGATTCGGCAGCAGGAGAGCCAAGTGGCGGACACAGCAGAGCTAGCTCCGGCCAGGCCTCCCGTTCATGCTGCAAAGATGGAGGCGGCTGGTGGGAGGCAGGAATGGCCAGTGATGTCACCTGTCTTGTGGCCCTTGGCTGGGGCAGGGAGCCAGGCCATGTGTGACCCACCAGCAGATATGGGCCATGTGCACATCTGGGCCCACAGCAGCGCTGGCTGTGCTGGCTCTCGGGGGCAGGTGCAGCTGAAAGATGTGTGTGGTGGCCACCTCCTCTCCAGCCTCTCAGCCCCTTGCCCACTGTCCCCAGCCTCTCGGGACTCCTTTCAGTCTCTAAACTTTTGCACATGCTGTGCACTCTGCCTACATGCTCCCCCCACCCTATCACCCCATGGTCCTCTCAGAAAAGCTCCCTGTCTAAAGGCCCCCCATGCCCATTTCTTGGTATAGTCTGCCCAGCACCTTGTCTGTTTCTTTTTTAGCACTTGTCATAATTCACAAAGGTGTCATTGATTGGTTTATTTACCTGTTTTCTCCCGTTGGCTCCCCGCAGACAGGGTCTTATCTGTTCTGGTCACTGTCCTCTCCCCAGAGCCTAGCAAGGTGCTGGCACCTAGCAGGCCCCCACACCCACGCCTGAGAGTAGGCAGGGACTGAATGAGCACGTTTCTATCAATCCCTTCAGGCAGCATTTGGGGTCAAGCAGAGGGCCAGTTGTTTCAGAGCTGATTTACTGTTCCTGACCTGACCTCCACCCGCTAGAGGTTCTGTGAAGCCCTCTCACTGGCTGCTGGTGCAAATGTTTGTCCATCGGGACTCATCCCTGCTTCTCTCCTCCAACCCATCCTCCACACTCAGCTTACTCCAGGAAAAGCAGGAGGAGCAGGGATTTGGGAAATGAGGGCTTGAGGTCAGGCCAGGAGCCAGGTTCAAATCCCAGCCCCACCACTTAGGCAAAGCACATAACTGCACTGAGTTCTGCCCAATTACCTCCCCTACAAATGGGGGTAAGAGGTCTGCGGTCCCACCTGTCTCATGGGACCTGCAGGTTCAGCAACCAAGGAGACATATCACCCCATGCAGTACACACATAAGACACAATTAGTGGTTCAATCTGACCACCAGGACTGAGAAGCAGGGACTCCAGGCAACTCTGAGATGTGTGTCGAAAAAGGCTCACAACAGTGAAGACCGGCCTCCGAGGAGAAGAGACCCACTGCACCCTGAAGATGAACCGGGCACCACACGGGCCGGGGGTCCGGGCAGCAGCTCTGGGTGAGCAGGTACCAGGCCCTCCTTCTCCTGGCAGAATGCTGGGCACATTCCAGGCACAAGGCATCTGCACTGAGAACAATCAGATAAAAAAGACAAGACCATCTTCACCTCCCCAGAGAGGCCAGGCAAGAACTGGCTGAGTTAGGCCGAGTGGGATCAGCTTCGAACAAGGGTTACCGCTGGGAGCCTTGGGGGAAAGAAACGGGCCTCGCCAGGGCCATCTTCTAACTGTTAGTATTACGGTTAGTAATGTCATTTACTACTATCTGGAATTAAATCAGGAGACTATTTGACTTAATAGATAGTGTTCTGAATGAAGATAGATTTTTTTTCTTGAAATAAATATCACAGACATAATTTATTTATGAGCATTCCCCATGTGGCCANGCACTGAGAACAATCAGATAAAAAAGACAAGACCATCTTCACCTCCCCAGAGAGGCCAGGCGAGAACTGGCTGAGTTAGGCCGAGTGGGATCAGCTTCGAACAAGGGTTACCGCTGGGAGCCTTGGGGGAAAGAAACGGGCCTCACCAGGGCCATCTTCTAACTGTTAGTATTACGGTTAGTAATGTCATTTACTCCTATCTGGAATTAAATCAGGAGACTATTTGACTTAATAGATAGTGTTCTGAATGAAGATAGATTTTTTTCTTGAAATAAATATCACAGACATAATTTATTTATGAGCATTCCCCATGTGGCCAGATCTATGCTCAGCACTAACCATACATTATTATATTTTGTTCTCTTAACAACCCTGATTGTCCCTACTTGATACCCACAAAAATTGAGGTACTGAGGGTGGCAACCCCAGGTCTGAAGTCCCATAGGTGAAATATGTGGCATGTGAATCCAGGCTGGCCTGAGAGCTGGAGCCTCTGCACCCTGAGGGTCTCAAGCCTCTCGCCAGCATCCAGCCCCACTACTTTCTGAAGACTGAGGCCCAGAGTGGCCTTGGACTTGTCCAAAATCACTCTGTTGCCCCAAGGCAGGGCAGGGACGATGGATACATCTACTGTTGACTTCAGGTCATTTCATTCTCAAAACCACCTGTGGAGTAAGTAGTACTGATTTCATGGCCAAGGAATCTAATCTCCAGACAGAGAAAGAACCTGCTAGTGCAGTGCCTGGTAACCACTGTGCCACTGGCCCTGACTCCCAGAGCTGGCTCCAGCGCTCCCTTTGGGTTGCAAGGAGAGCAGAGGCTGCCTGGCCCCAGCACTCGTGGCTTTTGAGTTGCCTGTCACCACTGGCAGGCTCTGCACCTGGCACTCAATGCCAGCAGCCTCGGCAAACAGGCTCAGCTGCAGCCGGACTCACCTGGCTGTCCATGCCCGGGAAGCCAGGTTGGAGGACGGGTTCCGTGGCATTTCCAGTAGCAGTGTTCTCTTACTCAATTAGGCCCTTTCTGTCCAAAGGGCAGCTGTGACGTGCACAACGGGTCTGTGGTGTCAATAGGAGCCCAGCATTGTATGGCTGGGGACACACAATGCCCTCAGTCAACTGTTTATTTATAAATCCACCCAGCGCTCACCGTAGCCTTTACACTCGGCTCTTTCCCAAAATGCAAATTGCTTCTTCCTGTAAGTCAAACCAGCTTGTTCAAGCTGATAAAAATCATCCCAAAAGGGCTCTTTTATCTCCTCAACACAGAAAGTCCTCTGCACCCATACCTCCTAGAAAGAAAAAGTTGTCTTCACACCGCTTCATGGGGGTTGGCCCAGGGAGGGGCCCTGAAGAGGCACCCAGGGGCATGGGAGGAATCCATGGAGGGCTGTGGGAGAGAAGGCTCTGAACTCCAAGAGCTGCATTCAAATCCTACCTCCGACGCATTCTAGCTTTGCAGCCTTAATCACTCTGAGCCCCACACCATTTGCGCACGTGTGGGAAATGGTGATACAAATAGTTCCTCCTTCGTGGGGTTCTCCGGAGAACTAAATGAGGTAATGCACTAAACTGCTTGGCACAGGGCAGAGAACCTAGTAAGTCTCCTGAACGTGACGGTGGTGGTGGTGGTTAACAGTAATAACATAACTGTTATTACTATCTGAAGCCCGGACTTGCCACCCATTCACTCTCTTACTGGGTGGCTTCAGGACAGTCCCTTTTGCTCTGAGCTTCAGTTTCCCCCACTGTTCAGTGAGCTTCTAGAAGCCTCTCTCCTATTGGCTGGTAGCTCAGCCCCTTGACAGACTGCATCCTTTCCAAACAGCTTTGGGGGTGTTGTTTCCAGTATTCTGTCTCCTCATTTTCTCAAGGGCTCTTTTATCAGAAAAACAAAATCTGTTATGAAAGAAAAAACAACCCATCTTCTAGAAAAGCGAGCTACCCGACACCCCTCTGGCAGCTGGTTTGCAGATTTCAAACAGCCACAGCATCACTTCAAGGCACATGCCTTGTGCATGACTTGCTGGGGGATACCAGGGATCTGATAAGGGCTTGTCACCAACTAGACTAATAAGAGGCCTCCAGGGAGTGGGCAGGAAGTGCAGGTGAATGCAAAATGGCCCTAAAAGTCACCAGAGACCAAGGGGTGGACACCGGAACCTCTTGGCCAAGGTTCCAAGGCTTATAAGGAGGCGTTGTGATGCTGTCGTGACAACCAGGCTTGCCAGGTGATGTGGGGCCCTAACCACTGCCAAGCCTTGGTCTCTTAGCCAAGGTGTACGCAGCACAACTTCATCATGAGCCAGGGAAGCAGGGGCTCTAGAATGGACCCACCTATGGAAGAGAAAGCCAAGGTCCAGAAGAGGGAGGCCACGGCGCATGGTCACATGTCTTGCTGGTATGAAACCCAGATCCCCCCCCCGATGCCTCCAATTGGGAGAGCTGACAGAGGCCAGCAGCCACAAAATGGCCATGTCACACTATGGCCACCAATTTTCCAAAATGGGATGAAGCCCAACAATGTCAGCTCACAAAGAAGTTCCCCTCCCTGTGCCTTGTTTATTCCTCACACTAGCTGGGCAGACGGGCTGGCGAGGTTTGTGGACTCTCCCCATTCTGCAGGATGAGGATGGAGGCTCAGGCCACGTCCCTCCACAAGGAGCAGCAGGGCCAAGCCTGCACTCAGACCTCCAGACCCTCCTCCCACCCCCCCCTCCCCCCCCCCCCCCCAAAGCATGGAGGGGCGGGCTGGGGGACTGGCCAGCCCCCCCAGGCCCCACCCCCACTGGGCCTCCCACCCAGCACAGGGATGCTGGTTGGTCCTGAAACACACCTGAGGGACTCCACTCATCTTGGTAATTACCAGGGCTCCAGTCTCCTTCTCCAACCCACAGGCTCCCTGCCGCCAGATTAATCTCCTAAAACACTGCTCTGTCCCTGCACAACTCCCTGCTCAACTCCCCCAATCCTTCACACACCTCCCCAGCCCCCACCTCTAGGATGAATGTCCCCCCAACCTTGGCCTTCCCTCTGGGGTCCCAGCCTTCCCAGGAGATGTGGCCACTGTTACTCCCCTCAAGTCCATGGGCACAGGCTGAGCTGCCCCCAACCACCCCCCAACACCTCATGCACAACTCCCTCCCTGTTTATGCCCTTCCACCTCCCAGAAGTGCCTTTCTTCCCCTCCTCCTTGCCTTTTTCTAGCTAACGCCTCTCCATCCTCAACACTGCCCTTAAATGCCACCTCTCCAGGAGGCCCTCGCAGACGCTCTAGCCCATTCCCCTCTCTCATTCCTTGGAACTTCTGAGCTGATTTCTCTGGAGCTTTCAGTACCTATCTTTCTTATTCTGCTGAGTAGCCAAGGCTCAGTTTCCAATTTAGACTATGAAACTCCTTGAGGTCAGAGTCTCAGGATTTTTGTTTGGCCATCCTTCCATTCAAGAAATATCACCTTGGCCTGTGCCCTTATGGTCTCTGCGCTACAGGATACGGGAGATAAGGCTCTGGCCTTCTAGAAGAAGCTCAAATCTAGAATTGGGCAAATAAACAGGCAGCTGCTGCCCTGCATGTAGGGACTGTGATGGAGAAAGCAGAGAGGGACTTGGGAAGGAATGTCCGGGTTCTCCATCCGGGAGTCCGCCCCCTACCAAGCACAGTGCCCTACCCTAAGGAGATGCTCCAACAGGTCTCCTGAGGACTGAAATTGGGGTGAGTGATGAATCTGTCAGGGTTCAAGACAAAGGAGGTCGCAGTGGGCAGTGGCGGAGGCAGGCTGGGTCAATGGTGGCCTCCAAGGCGGGGCCTCTGCTGAGAGACAGGCAGGAGGCAGCACTGGAACCCAGCTGCGAGGAGGAAGCCCTCGGCCTGGTGGCAAGATGTCAGGCCGAGGCAGGGCTGGGCCATCGGGCCCCTGGGCACGTGCATCCCTAGCACCCCATGAGCCTCCGCACCCCAAAAGTGTGTCAGCCTTGTGGGTAGCACCGTTTTGTTTTCTTTCCTCCTGAGCGAGCCTCTCCAGATGGACTAGCAAGAGGAAATGCTCTGCTGCACATGGCTGGCCCTAGGGTACCAGCCCGGCCACTCTCCACCACTCCGAACATCTCAACGAATGGTTTCATTGTTCTCCCATCCCAAAGCCCTCTCTGGAAAAGGGCACAGATTTCTGGAGAAATAAATAAATGAGACCCTGCAATGCCAGTGTGGCGCCTCCAACCACACTCCACCTCTTACCTCCTCCCTGTTACCCCAGCATATGTTGCAGGCCCACTGTGGCCCCCAGCCCACACCCTGGGAGGGGACAGAAGGTCTTTCTCCCCTCCAAGCTCTTCTTCTCTTCTAAACTGGAGCTCCCTGTGTGTCTTGAGCAATCTTGCCACAGCCACTGGGGGCCTCCAGTTCCCCATGGGTAATGAGGAAAACCCGTCCAACGCCAATGCCCCATGCTACGATACTTTCAGCAAACCCCCCCCCCCCCCTCCCGGGGAACCGAGAACCTTGCCAGGCCATCGTCGCTGCCGCCACTGTCCAAGCAGCCAGGCCGATCAGGGAGACTGAACCCCAACTAAATAGATTTACCATGACAGCCTGAAAGGAGAATCACAGAAATAAAATTACACTCTGGCTCATCCCATCTCTCTGTCACCTGTCCCCTCCCTTCTGAAAACCAGGAGCTCCTAAGGGCACACGTGGACATATGCGAATGGGTAAAAAAGGAGCAGATGGCCCGGGGGGTGGAAGAGGGACAAGGAAGGGGCAAGNGCTGCACATGGCTGGCCCTAGGGTACCAGCCCGGCCACTCTCCACCACTCCGAACATCTCAACGAATGGTTTCATTGTTCTCCCATCCCAAAGCCCTCTCTGGAAAAGGGCACAGATTTCTGGAGAAATAAATAAATGAGACCCTGCAATGCCAGTGTGGCGCCTCCAACCACACTCCACCTCTTACCTCCTCCCTGTTACCCCAGCATATGTTGCAGGCCCACTGTGGCCCCCAGCCCACACCCTGGGAGGGGACAGAAGGTCTTTCTCCCCTCCAAGCTCTTCTTCTCTTCTAAACTGGAGCTCCCTGTGTGTCTTGAGCAATCTTGCCACAGCCACTGGGGGCCTCCAGTTCCCCATGGGTAATGAGGAAAACCCGTCCAACCCCAATGCCCCATGCTACGATACTTTCAGCAACCCCCCCCCCCCCGATTCAGGGGCAGGAGACAAAATTTGAGCGTCCCAGGTGGGCTCTGGACCTACCTCTCCTGGGCTTGTTTTCCCACCTGTAAAATGGGGCAGCTAAACTCAATAGCAGCAAGCTGTCTCCCCGGTGACCACTTGCACTCTAACCGACCATGCCTTAAGAAACAGTGCAGGGACGTGTCCAGAGCAGCATCAGGCCTTCAGAAGGCAGGTGGGAGGAAGAGGGCAGGAGAAGAGAGAGGTGGGGTTGTCCATAGCTGCAGAAGCCTTCAAAGCTGGTAAAAGGCTTAATCCTGCATAATGATTTGCAAAGTGACAAGCAAAATAGATTTACCATGACAGCCTGAAAGGAGAATCACAGAAATAAAATTACACTCTGGCTCATCCCATCTCTCTGTCACCTGTCCCCTCCATTCTGAAAACCAGGAGCTCCTAAGGGCACACGTGGACATATACGAATGGGTAAAAAAGGAGCAGATGGCCCGGGGGGTGGAAGAGGGACAAGGAAGGGGCAAGGCTGGCCTCTGCCCTGGGAAGGGCCAGCTGGGCCCCTGTTCCAGGTATGGCCAGTAGAGGGGACGATCTCAGCATCCTCCAAGCCAGGGGATTATCCCCATTTTACAGGGGAAGACATGCCCGCTGACACCTTCGGGGAGCATGCAGCAGGCATCCCAAGTGCCCGCTGGGCCTAGCACCCCCAATGTCTACCTGACTCCCGTCTGATCCAACAGAGCAATCCTAGGGCTCCTCCCAGTTTTCAGGGCCCAGGGAGAGACGTCTACTTCATCCCCCAGGAATGAGGCAGGGACTCCAACAACACTGGACCAAAACCAAAGAAGAAAACAGAAAAAGCGAAGTTCATCTCATAGAAGGAAAGTGAGCTGGGTGGACAGGTAGCACGTCACTTTGTCAATGCCATCGCCCCTCCATCTGTGTTGACACGAGTGCCAGGGGCTATGATTTCCCTGCACTGACGTGGGGCCTGCTCAGCTCCAGCTGAGTGGGGAGAGAACGATCCCATGTGCCGGCACTCCGGCCGTGAGCCCCAGAGCAGCTCTCGTCCGTGGCAGCGAAATCCGCCAGCTGCCCTGGGCTCTGAGGCCGCCTGCCCACCTCGCGCAGTGTGGCACTGGTCCAGGTACCTGAACAGGGCTCTCCTGTCAGAGGGTCAGAGGCGGGCAGCCATGCCCATCGTGTTACTCATTCGCACTGAAAGACATGGACTGAAAAAGAAAAATCGAGATATGGCCTCATGTTCACCCCTCTGTGCTCCAGCTTCCTCCTCTGCAAAATGGGGATGACACCACCCACTTCAGAGGGTTGTTGTGACAGTCTCAAGACCCCAAAGTACTATGCCTGGTGCACAACGGGTATTCCCAAAGCTGTGAGCTTCGCCTCAGGCGAGTGTGGACTGAAATGCGCTTGCAGGGGGGACAGCTAAATGGAAGCTCTGGTCTCAGATCCGGCTTATTAGCAAATGCACCTGCTCATGGCTCACCCTCCCCAGGACCCAGGGAGATCCCAGTACTACCGCAGAGAGAAGTATCAGAGATGGGAGGGACAGCAGTCAGAAGATGGTCCGGGGACCCCCAAACCTCCTGCAGGCAAGGTCTGTGGAAGCTCCCAAGTGTCCCTCCCTGTCACCCTCTCACTGACACCTGGTAACTCCCAGCTTGGCGAAATGCTGTCCCGCACCTTTAACTGATACAGCAGCACAGAGACATGCCTAGGCAGGCCTGAACACTGTGTTTACCCAACAGAAGAGTGTCCTCCCTCCCACCCTCTCCCTGCACTGTGGCAAGCTGGAGCCCATTTGCCCGCAGACTCGCCTAGTGCGTAGGCTGTGGTACGAGGCCCCAGCCCCTGGCCCTGCCCAGGGAGTCTTGCCCAAGAGGCTCTGCGGCCTGGCCCAGGCTGCTGTTGCTGAGCCAATTCTCCCAGGAAGCCAAGCCTGGGCGGGCGGCAGTGCAGGCACAGCTGACTCACAGGTGTCCTCAGGACCCGGCAGCTTTGCACAAAGCAACCTGGCCCAGGAGGCGCTCCTGAGAGCCCGGCATGGACCAGCCGGCCCTCTGGCTTTAACTGGTGAAGATGAGGGCGAAAGAAGGGGCCAAGGGGTCAGACCAAGCACATAGGGCAGCTGTGACTCTGGGGACTGAGGTTATTCAATTCTTTCTCAAGCCAAGTGTGCAAGTCATTTCCAAGGCACCCACCTAGTGTGCAAATATATATATTCCAAACCACAAAACCTAACAGCTCTGTGTAAAGGGCAGCCATCATTTATTATTCACCTACGCAGGGAGCATTTGGGAATGTTTGCTAGATGCCAAGCCTGGTGCTGGGTGTTGGGAAGTCAGAGCCTGCCTTGGCTGAGGAACCCGAAGGTAGCTGTGATCCTGCCAGATGAGTGCTGCAAAAATGGACAGAAAACAGTGCATGGGGAACTAGGACAAGAGGTGTTCCAACCCATGGGACCTTGCTGGTGCACAAAACCAAGCTGAGGCTTGAGCAGGGCTTTGCAGGATGCCTAGGAGTTCACCAGGCAGACAGAGCGAGGGGAACAGAATGCACAAAGCATACAAAGTGAAAGTTCAGCTGGGGCCAGAGAGCAAAGGAACCTGAACACCAGGCTGTAGGTAGTGGGAGCCATGAAGGAGTTTTAAGTAGAGTGGAGGAGGTGACAGGATTAGGGGTGCTTTTTATAAAGGCCCAGACTGGTGGCCAAGTGGAGGAAGGACAGGAAAGGGGAAGCTGGAGGTAGACACCCCAGAGAGAAGGCTGCTGCATGGAGGGTAGAGAGGGGGCGTGGCTTTGGAAACATCTGGAAGGTGGAGTCTGGAAGTGTACGTTCCCTGACTATGGACTCCCACAAGCCTCACTCTGGGCAGGGCAGTGGGGACATGGAAACCCAGTGTCATGGGTTGTAGTCCTGGGGAGGAGTCAAGGTGACTTCTAAGTTCCAGCCGGGGCACGTGGGGCAACGGCGGCCCCACTCCTCGTCCTTGGCTCCCCTTCTTCAAAACACTACCGTCATCTGCCAGAAAATTATTTAGTAAATGTATGATCTGTGGGGACTCCAAGGTGAGTGCCACACCTGAGCTGTGCAGTGAGCAACACGCACTGTCACACACAGCCATCCCAGGGGACACGATGCCACTAGCGAGCATTGGGAAGACGGAGGTTGGAGGCCTGGGGTTCAGGCAAGTAGAAAAGGCAGATAAAATTTACTACACCGAGAGGTAAAAACCCTTCACAAAGCAAAGAACAACCAAAGCAATGTGTTTACTAACCCTCCCTGCTATCTTGGCATGAGAAATCTAAATAAAAGGCGAGGTGGAATTATTTACCATACGGAATCCGAAAGAGGAAGAGTAGCTGCTCAGACGAGATAAATAAAGGAGACGCAAACATGCAAGTCAGAAAACACCGTTTTTGAAAGACAAGGACTGGCTAAAGGTATAGAAAACCAGTCCTGGCATTTTGGCTTCCCAGAAAGTAGATTTTTTTTTTTTTCAGAGATCCTATATGCTGAGCAAAACTCCAGCAGGCAAACATAAGTGAGAAACCCATGTGCTGAGAAAATGGGGCCTTCTGGTCAACTGAAGTATCTGGATGGCTGAGAACTTTCATGCAATCATTCCATAATCCATCCAGCTTTACTGAGCACCTCGTCTGGGGACTGTCTGGGGATACAGGAATAAGACTCAGCTGGTACCTCATGGAGGGGACAGTCCTCTGGGGAACAAGGTAGAGGGTAGGGGAGCCCAGAGGGGAAAGTAATGACAGAATTGAGGTTGGCCAGGTAAGGAGGGGCAGGGAGACAAATTCCGTCACTGTCCACACTATGAAGTGCCAACCCCATCAACAACAGCAAGGCAAGGTTGTTTAGCAAAAGTGAGAACTTTGCAAGTAAATGTGAGATGCACAACATTAAATCTTGGGGGTCTGCTGTAGGCAGCCTCGCCTACCCTGGAGGCAAAAATGCTCAACTAGTCTTCCAAAAGAGTCCCAGCTGGAGGGGGCCTCCATGCACAGATGGGAAAACTGAGGGCAGAGTGAGCAAGGGGCTTGTCCAGGTCAGGAGGCTGACCCGTGGTGGAGCTGAGAAATGGGTCTCCTGACCCCACCAGGACCCTTCCAGTGTTCGGTGCTGCCCTAGGGGTTTTATTTGGCCAACACTAGAAACACAGGGAGCAGAGGCTGGCAGGGAAGTCACATCCTGATGGCTTCTCAGGTCCCTGGCCACTGGGCATGGATCAGAAACAGAGGGAGAAGCATTCTCATACACAGAATAAGATTTTCGTTCTTAAAAATTTGGGCTTCATTTCCCAAAAAAGAGGCTTACAGGACAGTGTTTCAGGCAGGAGCCTGGGTTTGCCTGCCGCTGGCATTCCTAATAGGTGTGTTCACTGGGCTCTAGACACACAAACTGCCTTCCTCAGCTTCCCCTCCCGGTGGCCCTGGAGGCAGGCACCCTCTGCCCACTTCACAGATGAGCAATCAGGCCCAGAGAGCCAAGAGGGCCTCTCCTCCCAGGTCACTCTCTTTCAGGGTCTGGTGGGGAAGGCCAACCGACTCCTAAGCAATGAGCAGTGGTCAGGGTGGCATGCTAGGCAGGCTGAGGCCTCTGCCCACTCTGCCCAATGGCAAGTGCAAATGGCAGGGAGGGACTCATTTTGGGTCCTGGCCCTGACCTGGGCATTGTGGACCCTCGGCCTCACCAGTTTGGAGAGGCCTTATGTGAGGCCTTCATGGCCTGCAGTGAGCCCACAGAACCAGCGTGCCCAGATGGCGCAGGGCTGCAGAAGAGGGTGTCAGCAGCCAGGCTACAGTCTTATGCTTGGCTAACTCTTGGCTTCTGAGCAATGAAGCAGAAAAAGAAGAGACACAGCGAGACCACGCTGCCCACCCACTCAGCCCCACCACTGTGGGCAGTGGGCAGCCTCTGGGGCCACCCCAGGACCCGCCAGCTCTCAGTAGGCCAGTGTCTACATGGCACAGCATCAGAATGCAGAGTGGGCAGTGTCCGGCACAGGCAAGGGCCACCCCAACAAATACTGGCTCTAGCCACCTTCAAGGTGAGGGAAGGAGATCTGGGGACCATGCAGGTTCAGACCAGAGAAAGCTGGCCTGGCTGCTCCCCACCAGCCTATCCTGCTGTCACCCTAGAAAGTGGGACTTCCCTCTTTGAGCCTCTGCAAGTCACAAGAATCCCAGTTTAGTTATCAAGGGCCAGCCCGGCCACTGAAACTCTGGGATTCTGGAGTTGCTTGGTTCAGGCAGGTATCTTCTTAGAGGAGAGAGATGAACAAAATGGGGAAATTGAGACCCAAAGAGGGCAAAGAACCTGCTTATGGTCATGTGGCAGGATTGGAGGCACAGGGATATGGAATGTTAGAGCAGAACCAAGTAATCACAATGCCCCTGTCTTCTTGATGGGTAAACTGAGGCTCAGGGAGCCTGCCTAAGGTGACTTTGAATTAATAAGAACCCCAAGATGGTCACCCTGGGTTGATCCCGTGGGGCCAAGATAGAACTGCCCTCTTTGACCCCAACCTCAAGTTCAGGAAGTTGCAACACTTCCTTGTTTCCATAGTAACCAGCTACTGCTCCAGGAATACACTGAAATGTTTTTGTTCCCTCCTCTGTCGCGGCCCTGGGCCAGGCTGTGAGGATACAGAGCGGAAAGAGGGGGTGTGAAGGGAGGCATAGAACCAGCCCCAGCCCCAGTGCAGGATGACCCCAGGCTGTGGATTGTGGGAGGGAGAGGAGTAGGAAAATTTTCGGTGCAGAAGAAATCCCCAGCGTCTGAGAGTGTCGGGGGAGGGAGTTCAGAGGTGGCAGCTTTGGAGCTGGGCTCTTACGGATGGGTAGGAGTTCACCAGACCAAATTGTGGGGGTGGGGAGCTGGCATACACAAGGGCTCCAGAGCTGGAGGGTGACCGGCATGTTAGAAAACTAAAGGAGAGGATATGAAAGTGTAGGGGATGAACGGAAGAGAATCCGCTGGAGGAGACCAGATGCAGAACGTCAAAACTGCAAGTGGAGACTAGATGAACACACTTCACTATGCCTCCTTCTGTCCAATTGTTAAGCGGGCACCTCATGACAGAGGAGCTTGTGGCATGAAAGGTGACAGGAATAAAAGGAACAGGGCTCAGACTCCCAGGACTCAGAGACTTGGGCCAGTTCTCCAGTCCCAACCTGCTCTGCCTACTTTACGGAGGTGGACAAGCATTCCCAATGGGCTTCTGGGCATCGCCTCTATCAACCACCAATATACGTCCAGGAGCTGACCTTGTCCCACGCCTTCCACAGACCACTCTGCTCCAAGTCACCAGCATCCTCTCCTGGGTTACTATAACATCTGCCAAGACGGTCTTTTTGTTGCCATCCTTGTCCCCTAAAGTCTGTTCTCTGCTCACCAGCCAAAGGGATTTTCTTAGAGGGCACATTGGATAGTCCTGGTCCTTTACTTAAAACCCTCCAGTGGCTTTCAAATCACTGAGCATGAAGTCAGAAGCCCATCCTGTGCTCAGTAAGGCCCTCTGTGGCTTGGCCCTGAGTACCTTGCTGACTCTCCCTCCTGTCTCCCTCCTTCCCTTACTCTAACCAGCTGCGCTGGCCTCCCTGCCCTTGCTAGAGCGTGCCAAGCATGCGCCTGCCACACGGCCTTTACTCTTCCCTCTGCCTAGAGAGCTCTTCTCCCAAATGTGCACAGTTCACTACCCCACCTCCCTGGGGTATCTGCTCAAATGCACCCTCTTCAAAGGAGCCTTCCTGGACCACCACGTCTAAAGAAGTCCCATCCCCTACCCTTCTCTCTATATCACCTTATCCTGACTTATTTTTCTTCACGGCACTTATCATAACTCAGCATGATGTCATACATTAAATCACTGGCTTACTGACTGCCTCACCTACACCTGTTAGAATGTAAGCAGGGCCTCTGTCAAGTTCACCACTGTATCCCCAGGGCCTGGAATAGTGCCTGGCATGCAGTAGGTGCTCAACAAACTTGATGAATGAATAAGTGAATCGACCTTCCTTGGGAAGCTGGGTAAGGGGGGCGGGGCACAGAAGGATCCTGGGCACTGCTCTCCCCAGGAGCAGAGTGCTGGGGCTCGAGACCAGCCAGGAAACCTCGTTCACAGGCTGGCACTAAACAGGACCTACCAGCAGGAAACATGTGCTTCCCTCCCAGTGCATGGCTTCCCAGCCCTAGAAGGGAAGGAGGGCCTGGCCTAGGGGTCTGGAGGAGCCCTGAGGGAAAGGCAGTAGCGGCTGCCTTGCCAGTTGTCCCTCATTCCACGTACACTAGGTCTGGGCAGGCCAAGGACAGCCTCAGGGAGTGGAGGGTGGAAGCAGAGGGTGGCCAGACCGGCTAGGGATGACTTAGTATCCTGCTGGCTCTGCAGCTGGATTCCTTCCCACTCTGGGCCTCAGTTCCCTAATCTGGGACATGGGGTCAAGAACAGGATTAAATAAGCCAGTTTCCCAAGTCCCTTCAGCTCCACCATTCTGGGCATTTTGGGGTCTTCAGGGCCCTAGAAAGGGCCACACTAGGATGGAACTAGGGCCACAAATTCAAGCCATGGTCTAGGCCGGGCAACTCCTGTGGTCAGTTGGGCCAGACAACCAGGCGAGAAGTCTCGGGTGGGCTCCTGGGGACTCTGCTTTCTCCCAAAGTGACAGCTGGCAGAATGCAGGGCAGCCCTCGGTGAGCTGGGAAGTGGAGAGAAGTGAAGCCACACACAGGGCACAGGCTGGAGGAGCCAGCTGTCTCTCAGATGCCACAGTGATGCCTGTTGCCCCCAGGCCCAGCAGAAGCCCAGCAGCTTTGTGAGATGAGGACTGTAAGTCCCAGGCAAGGCAGGTGCCACTGCCACAGAGGGGCCTCTCTCTGTGCCTCACTCCAGCAAAGAGTTTCTGTGGGGTCACAAGGCGGGGGCCAGGCACTGGATGGATGGTCAGGATGCCTGGGTTTTAGTTCCAGCTCTGCCAAGGACTTGCCATGTGGCCTTGTCCCCTCTGGGGTCAGACTCAGCAGCTAAATGAGGGGGTTGGCCTGGATGATCTCCAAGGCCTTTCTGCACTGCCATTATCACCGTTGCACATGGTAATAAAACATTTTACCCCGAAACGGTGACACTGAATAGCATGCCAAGTACCGGCCCTCCCATCTGCTGTGCACACAGCCCCCAGCAATTCTGGCGGTAGGAGGCAGTGGCCCCTGCTGAGGCCCAGGTCTCTGGGGCCTGAGAACGCTTATATAGGACACTGACAGAGTGGCAGGGGGTAGGGCTGTGCAAAGAGGAGCACAGGTAGAGAATCAGGTGGAGGCAGCCTGGCAGGAGGCAGTACTCACAGCCCTGGGCTGCCTCCCGGCAAGGGGCTCCAGTTCCTGTGGCAGGTGAGTATGCCAGGAGAGGCCAGGAGCACAGACCACCTTCTCAGACCACTCACCATGTTGGACCCTGCTTGATGAGCAGATGCCAGGCTACTTCCTTCCCCTGAGGCCCAATGAGCCACTGCTGGGCCCTCCCCAGCCTACTTCTATGTCTCATGACCTGGGCTAGGTTATTTCCAGGTCAGGCCTGAGATCTCCAAACTGCCCAGGTTTTACCAGTGGCAGAGGTAATAAGGACACCCAGGGAATATAAGAAGGCCACCTCCTCCAGGAAGCCCACTCTGCTCACTCCAGCCCTGGACTCAGGATCCTGATGTACAGAATGAAAGGGAATTCCTGAGAACCGGATTCAGCATATTCTACATGGTCCTGAGATGAGGACCAGGGGAGTGGTATCCTTCCAGGCTCTATAGAATGTGGAACTTCCTAGCCAGAGGGAGCTGCTGGGAAGCAAAGGAAGGGTATAAGTCGCCTGCATGACGGACATCAGATGAGGTGGCCACCAAGATCCCTTGTGGTCTGGGGAATCAAAGGTCCCAGAAATACCAGAAATAGTGTCTGGAGCCCTTGGGTGGGGTAGATCACGCTGCCCAGGCACCTCTGGGGAGCTTTCTAGGAGGGAGCCCATCCACAAGGCAGAAAGCCCCAAGAATTCTAGTGCCCACAAGGATCCCAACCCCCAAAGCAGGCCCATTCCTTCTGCCTCAGGGGATCAGCCCTGCAGATGAAGCACAAGCAAAACTGCAGGTGTCAATCCAGGCAGGTGGGAGGAATCAAGGTTGGTCCTTTTGTAGAAGATAAATCGCTAAATCATCCCCAGGCTGCCTCTCCCCACTGATGGCAGGACACCCCTAGCTAAGGGGTGTCATAACTAATCCATACCAGCAAGGCATTCTGAAGACACAGAGCACTCCTCTGCATGAAAATGCCAGTGGGTTCCCCAGCCCAGGATGAGAAAACATTAACTTGGGCAGGATAAACAGGCAAGGCAGCCAGCAGGGTTGAAATTGGCCTCCTGACCCAGTGGAGGTTAGCCCTAAACCAGTCCTGCCCAGCCTTCCTAGAACAGGGAGTGGGCAGGAACTTCCTCCCTTCACCCTAATCCCCAGCTCTTTCTGCGGACACTGAATCACATCTCATGGAGAGACAAGATGGGATGGTTTCACAGCGAGGTCAGCTGGTGAGGAAGGCCACACCTGCCTGCCACTCGCCCACTATCCCCTTGGGCCACCCCAGCCCCTATGCCAGGTCTCATGTCCCAGAGGCCTACCACCGTTAGTGACCTTGGTCAAGTCCCTTCCCCTTCTTGGGCCCCAGTTTCCTCACCAGTGAAGTGTCAAGCTGGACTGGAAGCAGGGGTTGTAAACACAACTGTTGTTGTGGCTGGAGAAGTCACGCAACTGAGGTGGAGTGGAAGGGTTTATGGCAGGAGGGGGAGGAGCAACACAACACTTCCATTCCTCTCAAGGGCCAGGGATTTTAGATGCATGGCCACAGTTCTCACACTGCTTTCAGTTGTCCATGTTGACTTAAGGATCTGAATAAAGCTGTGGGCCATATCTCCAGAAAAATGCATGTGTGCAAAAGTGTGCACACAGCCTCGGGGGCCTCACAGCTCCTGCAGGCTGGGTGCATGGCCCTGCCAGCTCTGGCAGCCAGCAAGTCTTTCAGGCCCATCTATAGGGACACAGCAGAGGTCCCACCCTTCTGCCGAGTTGGCCTTGCTTTCGGAACTGCCCAACCACAAACAGATTTGTGGTCTAGTAACAAAAAAAAGTAAAGAAAAGGAGGCCAGCAAAAGCGACAGAGACCTGCAGGCTCAAGTGGGGGTAGAAATTAGATGGAATTGCCAAGAAAGCAGGCTGGGGGCAGGACTTCTGTCCCCGTGGATACTGTCCCTATCTTCCCCCTGTGAGAGACCCCCCTGGGAAGGTGAATCTTCAGGCAAACCATCCACTGGACCCAGCTGTAGATACCAGAGCTGGAAGGAACCATTTAAGCCCAGCATTTCCCAAATGTTCCACTGGTATGTCCATTAGTTACTTCACATAAAAAAGGGGGTGGGAGGAGAATTGTATGGGTTTGGGAAATACCAAGACTTCCCTTGCAGGCAAAGAGGGTTCACAGTTTCCCAGGAGAGGGGATTGTGCTCTGCTGCCTTCCTTTTACAGGCTGGTGTTTCTAAGAACACACTTTGGGAAACCATGATGTGGTCTCAGCTCATGATTTTCAGTTAAGGAAACTGAGGCTCAGAGGGTCGGTTGCACTTCACAGCGATTCTGCACCACAGTGTATAGTTGACAAGGCCCGGACCCTCCCTGGTCTTCTCTTCACACAGGAAGAGTCTGAAAGTGAGGCATTATTATCACCAGCTCCGTTTACAGGGTTCTGGCAGGAACCCAGAGGAAATCTCCACCTTTCAAATACCTCTCCAAAGGGAACAGGCTTCCCTGGAAGGTTGAATTAAAATGCAGTTGGGTTATTACTGGGGGCCCCTCAGAGATGACAGGCCAGCCCTTCATGCCACAAAGGAGAGACTGTGGCTGATGGATCAGGAAACCTGCATCCCAGCCCGGCTCTGGTTGGTTCTGAGGCACCGTGTGACTTTGGGCAATCCACCTCTTCCCTTTGAGCTGCCTCATCTGTAAGTTGAAGGTAAGGCAACGGGAGCGATGGTCATGACAATGACTAAGGCTACTGTTTCTTGAGCACTTACTAGGCACCAGGCACTTTGTGTGCTCCGTCTTCTCAACCTATGGGAAGGCAGCATGTTAGTTGCTATTGCTCTGTTCATCAGCCTGTTCTACAGATATGGAGACCAAGGTCGGAGAAGCTAAACCTAACCTGCCCAAAGTCACAGAGCTCACAAAGGATAGAGCTGGGAGTAGAACCCAGGCAGTGTGAGAAGAGGCTGAAACAAACTAGTTGCCTAATAAATGCTGGCTAGTCTGGTATTTGTGGTAGACCTTTGAGAAGTTGTTTTAAGGATGTAAACAGCAGGAGCAGCAAAGCATGGCACAGGTGGGAAACTCCGCCTTTCCCCCCAGAGACCACACCGCCCCTCTCAGTGAGACGCCTGGTGCAGGGAGCCACCTTGCTGTATGACCTGCGGCAAGTCCCTTCCCCTCTCTGGGGTTTGGGTTTCCCCACCTGCAAAACCAGATGGTTGGACAGAGACCCTCAAATGGCCCTTCCCACTTGCAAACACCCAAAAAAAGGATTTCAGGAGTCTTAATGCTCCGTCTGTCCCCCAGCCAGGTTGCTGGCTGCTTGGTGTGTGTGCAGTGCTTCCCAGCTATGGTCAAGGTCCAGCGGGGAGCAGGGCTGGCAGTCTGGGCGGGAGACCTGCAAACAGGACAAGGTCCAGGCACCTGGCAACTCCTCCTTCACCCAGAGCCCAGCTGGTTCTTCCTCAGGTGTTCTCACCTGAGCCTGATGCAGGTGATTCCTGGGGCACAGCAAGAAGGCTCCCTCTTTGCCTCCCCATCCACAAGGAAGTGACAGCAGGAGGAAGCCAGCAGGCCATAAACCCTGCAAAGGAAGGCTGGGTGGGGGTGGGGGACAGGCAGAGGAAGCCACTCGTCCTCGTGGCCTAAACAGGCCTTGGCAGGTGAGAAACCTTATGGCCTCCCTAGAAGGTTTCTGTTTTACTTCCCTTGAATCTACAAGGTGATCAACCCTTAAAGACACATGCTGCTGGGTTGGGGTCTAATGCCAGCCCAGGAGTGTGCCATCCTCTCCTAGCTGCAGAGAATCTGGGGGTACCACTGAAAACGTCCCAGCCTTAGTCCTTACTCTGAGAGCTCAGAAGCAACCCCTGCCCTCCCCAGGTTCAGCTGGGCCTCCTGAGTCAGAGCCGGAACAGCATTTATTTATGAACTCTGAAGGGTGGCTAAGGTGGCCGTGCAGGGTCAGCAGTATGTGCTCAATAAATGTTTAATGAACTAATGGGCTGGGAGAGATGGGGTTCCGGGCCGCCTCTGCCACCCATTTGCTGCTGACCTTGGATGAAGCCAATCGTTTCTTTCCATGGTTCAGTTTCCCAGGATAGAAAAGGAAAACCCAGATTAGGCAACTCAATCAGTTCCCCTAATTATACACTACATGCTTAGGGGTTCAAAACCCAGGGCCAGGGAGGTTCAGAAGCAGAAGGATCTTTCCAGACATCTCTACCTGCTGCTCCAGAGCTAAGAGGAGGACAGGATGGGACTGCTGGATGGGAAGCTGCAGGGGTTCTGCAGGGGGCATACCATCCCACTCCTCTACCTCCCCCACCCCGAGTGCCTGTCCCTGTGCGTGGATGACCAGAGCTGTTGGGAAGGAGAACAGGGTAGCTGAGGGGAGAGGATGGGGAGTGGGTGCACTTTCAATTTAAGCCGGACACCAAAAAAGAGTTTTGGAAGAAAGTGCCATTGAAAGTACAAAAAGACTATTTTTAACACCCTCCCCCAGCCCTCATCCATATAGCTTGGCCATTTCCTGATCTGCATTAAAGTGGACCCTGGGAGAGGGCATCTGGGGAAGACCAGTGGGGGACAAGGAAGAGGGGGGCGAGGTAGGCCTGAGCCGTTCATAGAAGCCATGGTCAGCAGGGCTAGGACAGTTCACTGCCAACTGGGGAGCAAGCCTGGGGAGAAATGAAGCTCCCCAACTACTATCTCTGGGGGTAAACTTCCCTAGATGGTTCACTAGCCCCTGGGAATTCCACAAGTCCCTAACACTGCTACTACCAGCCATTGAGGCCCTAGGCCAGTCCCTATATCTCTGTGGGCCTCAGTTTCCCCATCTGTACAGTGAAGGGTTTGAGCTGGATGATCTCGAAGAGCCAAGTCTGCTCCAGCAGTCTGTGATGCTGAGATTCTATAGAAAAACACAACACCCACCGTCACTCAGACCCTGGAGACCTAGGAAGGCAGTCCCCAGTCCCTAGCCGGCTGTCTAGGGCTGGGGCTGGGGCAGAGCAGAGTCCCTACACAGTCTGTCCTCAACAGCCTGCCACGGCCAAAACCTTCAAGTGGTTACAATTACAGCTGGGCTAACAGGATTAGGGGAGCATTGAAATCTAAGAAATCTAATTAGCTCAGACACCCCGGCCTCCCCTAGCACAATCCTGCAGTAACCCCGGCAGCCGGGCCTGACAGGCGGGACCGGGGCCCTCCTGGGCTATAGTTATTACCTGCACAGGTGTGCCAGGCTGGGCCAGGCTTCCTGGGGAAGTGCCAGCTCAACCCGCCTGGCTGCTCCCTGCCCTGAACCCCACCAGCTGCAGCCTTGTCCTAGGGTGGCACTCAGCTGAGCTCCAGAAAACCAGGTGCAGGTCACAGGGGGCAGAAGGAGCCCAAGGGCCCACACAGGGCAGCCACCCCACACAGCGTGGGTACTGACGCAGCCAGAGGAGGGGAAGGTTGAGTCAACGTCTATATCTACAGAAACCATAGCAGCTCAGGGAAGAGCCTTGGGCTGCACAAGGACCCTTTTTCAAGAGACAGAAATGGAGATGGAGCCGATGCTCCCCCCCCCATGCATGCACACACACATGTGACCCGGACCATCACGGCTCAGAGCAAGCTCTAGCTGTAAGACACTGTGCCAAAAGAAAGGGGCACAGCTGCTTGGAGCGTGGACTGTGTGCTGCTAAACAGGGGTGGGAGGGGACAGGTGAGGCCCATCTGTGTCCCTTCCTGGGAACAGCCCCTCCTTAACCTCAATTCCCCATTCTTGGGGTCCACACTGACTTCTGCACAGTGTCCCAGACTGGTTGGTGCTCTCACTGTTTGACCTCTCTGAACCTCAGTTTTCTTCTCTGTTAAATGGGGGTTATTCCAAATAGTAGCTGGCTTACACTGTTGCTACCGGGGTTAAACAAAAGTTGGAAGATGTGTCTAAATTCAGCAAGTGCACACAAAGGAGAGGGGCTGTGGTTATTACTGTCATCATGCGCCCTGTGGCAGGCAGCCAGATGGTGGTGGTTAATTATTTATTTGGACTGATCTTGCTGCCCTTACTGGACTGTACGCTCCTCAGGAACAGGAACTGTCTTACTCAATTCTGGATGTCTCACAGGCCGGAGTCTTCACACTGCAGACTCTCAATAAACATCTACGGCATCAGTGCTAGGCCCCTGCCCCAATCCCACCCCTCAATATGCATCCCCTTCCTTCTCATGCCCACTCCAAGGAGAGAATGTGCCAAGAGGCAAACCTGGCACACAAGGCAGATGACAGTGAGCCCCTCAAGCAGACCCTTCCCCAACCCCCACAGGTTGCTCCCAATAACAACTGGAAGCAGCTGTTTCAAGGGTGACCCCCTACCCCATGGCCTGCCTCAACACTGGTTTTGAAAATGTTCATTCAGCAAAGAACGAGTCTGTGGTCAGGAGGGCCCCAGCATCTCAAGCCCAAAATGAGGGTCAGAAGCATAGGTTTCCAAAAGACATGCAGCAGAGCATGCTAACCCTCACAGCTGTCCACTGCAGGCAGAGGCTGCCTGGCGGTGATGAGCGCATTGTCATGGGGAACATGCAAGCCAAGGCTGGACAACCAGCTGCCAGGGAGATAGACTGGGATGGGAGAGCAGCTTCTGAAAAATGCTTCTAGCATCTCCAATCTAACATCTTTGTGTTCTATTCATTCTGCACCCAGAGCCTGCCAGGCCTTCAGGGAACACATGCACAGGGCTCTTGTGCCCAAATCTGCCTCATCTTTCCAGTAAGCAAGTGGGATGGAAGGGGTTCTGCCCTTGGACCCATTTTACAGATCAGGAGACTGAGGCCCAGCAGAGTAAAATTACTGGCCCAAAGCAGCCAGTGAGCTACAGCCACTTGACACCTTCCTCCTCTTCCCCATCTCTTCAGGTAACAGGAAGACCCCCAAAATCATGATGGGTTTCTGGACTCTCCCATGATCCCCCCAAGCCCGGGACTGGTTTTTTCAGCTTCCTTTCATCCTCCCTGAGGGTAGGACCCAACCTCAGCATCACCCCTGGAACCCAGGCAGACTGCTGCCTCCCCCATCCTCAGGGACTCTTAAGGACAAAGAGCTCCCCCCTCAGAGGGCATGGTCAGAGGCCACTGTATCCTGCTGAGAGGTCACAGCAGTCACCAGGCAAGGCTGCAGCAGCGTCCAGGGTGACTACGGCAGCCCGGCCTTTGTTATCCACACAAAACCTAAGGAACCTCATAAAGATGAGGCAGCGATAGGAGCTAGGCGAGGGCCCTCGGGAGCAAAGTTATGAATGAAAATGTATGGGGCCCAGTCATGACCTGGCAGGCCTTGCTTCCTGGTTCCATAACAGAGTGCCCACAGAAGCTTCCAGAAATTAACTTGTTTGGTGCCCAAATTTCTTACAGCAACGTCTCACCCTGAGGCAGGGGTCATGGCCACACATTGGACCTTGGCCAAGACCACAGAACTCAGTATCCGTGGATTTATCCGTGAGCACTCCTGTGACAAAACTCTCAGGAGAAGTCAAAGTCTTTCTTCCTTATCCACCCCCACCCCCTGTCCATCAGGAAAAAAAGTGAAGTTTGCAGCTCTTCTCAGCTAGGTTCTTCCTCGGCAATTTTTTGGAATGAGTCAACTGTGGACACCTGTCCTATGTTGGGGCATATCTATCGGGGCCAGGGACGGAGACAATGTTGTGTTATTATATCTAGGGAAGTGAGAGAGAGAGAAAGAGAGAGAGAGAGAGAGTGTGTGTGTGTGAGAGAGAGAGAGAGAGAGAAACTGGTTCTGTGGCCAAACCCAACAGTTTTTTTTTTTTTTTTTTTGTCTTTTGTCTTTTTTCCCTGTCCGGCAACGGATCGCAACCCTCAGTGTTGCCCCCGTACCGGACCGGGGACCGGCAACGGGATCGCAAGCCTCGGTGTTGCTCCCGCGCCTCGCTCAGCCAGTGAGCGGGAGCCGGTCTGTATGTGGGATCCGAACCCTCGGAAGGGAGGGCCGCTGCGCTTCCCAAGCGGCGCACTATCCAGTGCGCCACCGGGCCGGCCCCAAACCCAACAGTTTTTGGACCTTTCTTCACTTTGCTCCTGGCTATATGAGGATGAAGGATCCTCCTCCCCTCTTTCTTTGAGGGAAAGGGACATTTTGTCCCCACAAATAAGCCAGCAACTCTTTTCTGCATAGACAAGGTATTTATTCAAAGTTTCCCCAAAGTCTAGCAATTTCTTATCCTAACTCTTCAAAATAAGCCATACTCTGAATGCCTCAAAAGCCCAATCCAATTCTTGAAAAGCCCCTACTGCTCCCTCTCCTAGCGTGCCTCCCTGCCCCCAGTCACTGCCACCAACTCTCAGAAGTCTAAACTTGTGCGATTTTCATGTGAAAACAGCGTTTCATAACCTCGTGACTTAAGACGGGATGCTTCTGTCCTTTTGGAAAAAACAAAACCCAACCGAAATCATAAAACAGAAAAAAACATCATCTCCCTCCAAAAGCGTTCCCTCGGCCCCAAAGTCACACGTGCTCTGTGGCAGATAGCGCTTTCAATGTGTCTTTTGTTTGATGCTGGTGTTTCGACATCCTCAACTCGAAGAGGGAAAGGTCAGCACAAAGCTCTGGGGTATTCATAAACCCACCCAGCCTCTGCACTGGGGCGGGGAGCAGCGAGCAGTAAGGGGCCAAGGATTCCCCCCACTCTGATCCCCTCAAAAAGCAGCAGGAACAGAAAGCTAGAGGCTTGCTCCCTCATCTAAACTTCCCTGATAGCTTACAAGCAACTTTCATACTCCCGGGACCATACAAACGCCAGTGAAGGCAGGTTGGAATTCACTGCCAGCCAAGCTGCCCGATTCTCCAAGTCACAGCGCCTGCCTCTTTATCTGTACCTTCAAAAACACAATAAGCAAACCCAGGCACCTCTGGGAACAGCATCTGGCTCCTGCCCTGTGCAGCCAGCCTGTCCTCACACCCACGAGGGTGGGGGAGACTGCACCGGTTAACCCTCTGGTCTACCAGGCCCAGTGCCCTGGTTGCAGCAGGGATACAAACTGTTGCTCAAGAAAACCCTTTAGAAAACCCTTGGCACCAGGAGGCAGCTCCGAATGGCTCTGCACGGCGCCAAGCCAGGGCTTCCATAGGCACCGTCCACTGCCCTGTTCAATATTGGGGGCTGGCCCCTACACTCCCATGCCCTAGGCTGTCCTCCCAGGGGGCTCCAAATGTCCACGGCAGAGCAGAGAAGAGGGAAAGGCTGGCCGAGCAGTGCCCTCACCCCGCCAGCCCAGCCGCCAGCTTCTTGGAGGACCTCTAAGAGAACATTTGTTTGGGCTGCCAAGTTAAATCTTCCTCCCTCATGTCAGGGCATTGGAAAAGCAGTCAGGGGCGAGGAGAAGGGGGGAGAGCGAGCGGGGGAAGGAGCAGCGGGAGGGCGGTGGGGGGA
>NW_007728409.1:69306-70187 GCF_000696425.1 Galeopterus variegatus
GCCGCCCCTCGCCCGCGCCCCCACCGTTCCGGGGCGGGGAGCCTACCCTCCGTACCGCGCCCTCTCCCCGCCCGGTCGGCTTCCTGGACAGATGTCCCCGGCGAGGGGGCGACGCGAGCCCGCTGCCCGCGCTCCAGACGCCGAGGCCGCGCTCTCCACTGTTTTCTCCCCAGCCCAGACGTCAGGAATGTGAAACAAGCTTGCAGAGCCCGTCCACCCCCCCCTCCCCAGCCCAGGCCCGGACCCCCAACCTCCGCCCCGGCCGGCTTCCCACTCCCCCGGGGCCAGCGCCGCCGGAGACGGAGAGGAAGAAAGAACACGGGGAAATTACTTTCGTATTTGCAACGCGCGCGCGCGCACACACACCCGCACATCTTCCCTCCGGACTGCCCTCCCGGCCGGGGAGCCCCGGCCAAGCGCTGGCCTGAACGCGCCTCCGGCTTCCAAAGCCCTGCTGGAAGCCCCGCACACACCCCTCTGCGTTCCCCGCTTGTACCGCGCGCGGCGTTTCCCCGGGCAATTCCCGCACAAACAACTTAACCGCGCCCCCACCTCGCATGTGCAAAAGTGTGTGTTTTCCCTGGAAATTCAGATGCACAACTTAACACCACGACCCCCAGCCGCCCTGAAATCTGGCGCCTTCCCCGGCGGTTCTCGTACACACACAGGCGCACAACTTCGCATCTCCCCAAAGGTGGCGAGGGAGACCCAGGCGGCCCTTCTCCGGTCCTTCCCTCCCTCCTCCGAATCCGGGTCCTGCCCGGCCCCCGGGTGTACAGAGAGAGAGCTGGAGGCGCGCGGGCAGGAGGCGGACACCGGGTCCACGCGCGCACAACCGCACTCACGCCCCGCACACCCGACGAACCCCAGCCCACGCGCGC
>NW_007728409.1:70415-72510 GCF_000696425.1 Galeopterus variegatus
TCCGGCTTGGCTCGCGCCCTGGGCGCTCTCGCCGCGCGCTCTTTTCCCCTTTCCCTTTCGCCTCCCCTCGTTCTCTCCGTCGCCTTTGCGTTTCCTACTCCTCTCTTTCTTCCCGGCTCCGCTTCATCGCCCCCCAGGCCGCTTGTTCACTAACCTCCCTCTTCTTTCCCCTCCCTCCGCTACTCCCTGGCCCCCCCAGCCCCCGCCCCAGTAAGTTTGACTAAGGGGAGAAATGCTAAGCCTAGGGACCACATTGAGGAGGAAGCCAAATCACCCGGCTCACCCGAGTGCCTTCCCCACCCCCCGAGCTCGCATGCCCCCACCTGGAGTGCACTCGGGGCCGCGGGCGCTGTCTGGTACCCAAATGGGGGTGAGCGAGTTGCTAACGAGATCTCCAAAGGCTTACCCTGGAGGAGACTTTGGGATTGTTCCCTCACCACCACCTCCAAGAGCAACGTTGGGAGCGGGTGGGAGCACGGTCCACCTGACGGCTGCAGAGGCGCGGGGGTGCGGTGCGCGCCGTCTGTCCCCAGTACCCCGCGCAGTCCAGAGACGCTTGGATTCCCCGAAGCCCCGCCGGGAGCGCCCGGAGCGCCGTGCGCGCAGGCGGGGTGGGAGTAGCGAGAGCTGGGCTCAGCCCCCTTCCCCCCCGGTGGGCACTGCCTCGGGGGTGGCACTCAGAAGGCGCAGTTGGACGCGCCCACCTTCGGGGTTCTCCTCGAAGACCTAGGCTGGAGAGCATCCAAGCGCGCGCCCACTTTGGCTCACGTCCACTGCCACTCACACGGAAACTCCTACACGAACGGCACTCGCATTTGGCCCATCTTCAGCATTGCAAACACGCCCCCCACACAAACGCGCCCACACACTCACTGACACTTTCCCTCACAAACATGCCCGTGTACACGGCCACAGCACACACACTCACACGGACACGCAGTTGCGCACACACACACATCGCTGTGCACAGCCCCACATACACTCAAAAAACAAAACACGAAACGTTCCCCTGTGAACTAAATCCTCACGTTCACATACACACACACGCCCCCCCTTTCTCCACCATACCCCTTCCTAGAAGCCCCCCACCCCTGATTCGCGGCACCCCCCGTCTCAATCATAATCAGCGCCCCCCGAAGCCCCAGTTGGACACGCGTGCGCACGCACACACTCCCCTCCCCGGGCAGGCGGGGGAGGCTTCGGCCCGGAGCCCGCTTCGGATTCCAGGTGTGGTGGAGACTCCGCGCTCCGCGTTTTGCAGGCTGCCGCGGTGTCGGAGGCTAGGCGAGGAAGGGAGCTGGAATAACAAAGGCAAGTTGGGCAGAGCGCAAGGGGGCGCAGCCCCGGCCGGGCCGCGGGGGGAGCCCTGCACGGCCGGGGCATTGGAGGCTGCAGGGTCGCGGGCGCGAGGAGCCAGAGGTGGGAGCGAGGGTGGGGGGCGAGGGGCGGGCCCGCGGCGTGACGTCAGAGAACAATGACACCGCCGGGGGCGGGCACCGACAGGCGGCCCGGGCGGGGGTCTCCCCGGAGGCCTGGGGCGAGCAGAAGACGTCCTGGTCCGGCCGGGGCCGCTGCCTGATTGACCAGGCTGGCATGAGAGCGTGGACGTGCCACGCAGACTCGCAGGTCGCCTGGGTCTCATGAGCGGTGATCAGTGCAGACCCCAGGCCCACCCGGGGAGCAGGCCGGAGTTTTCCCCCCACCACAGACCCCCATTTTAGAGCATCCTTCAGAGGGCTTCTCTGACCTCGGCTTGAACTCCTTTAGGGCTGGAGAGATCACTCCTTCCACCACCGAGGGAGAGGAGGAAAAATGAATTTGCCAGCTTTGAATTCATCCTCAAGGCTCCGCTAGTCTGACAGCCGGTGAACTCAGCCTGAGATTCCTGAGGGTTCAGGTCCACAGGGGTGGGGACAGGGGGTACCGAGAGCCTGTTTGATTTTCCCAGGGGAGATTCTGCCTCCCTCTGCCATTGGGCGCAATGGAAGGCACTCCATTTGGACCTCAGTTTTCCAACCTGTCACATGGACAGGGACTGTTATCTCTGCTGCTGAGCGCCCCCCCCCCCCCCCCAAGGGGCAGCTGAGTACCCCTG
>NW_007728409.1:73496-110688 GCF_000696425.1 Galeopterus variegatus
GCGCCCCCCCCCCCCCACAAGTGGCAGCTGAGTACCCCTGGGGAGGCATGAAAGCACTTCCAGACATCCAAGGACACCAGAGAGGCATGGTCCCAGCACATTCATGTGGGAGGTAGCCCCTCCTTCTCACCCCGTGGGTGGCCCAAGTTCACAGGGGGTGGGGGGTGGGGGCAGCCTGAGAAACCCTTGAAGGACTGATCCAGGCCTGGAAGGTGGGAATTCAGCGTATGGAATGCTGGCTGGAGCCACAGCTGTCCCACCCCAAGCAATCCACAACATTTCAACTGCCAGAAAGCCACTCCCAACCCCAGGTCCAAAACCCCAGGACAGAGTTTCTGAGTGCTGAAGGACTTGGGATGCAAGGATTCAGCCCCAGCCCACAACTGGACCAGTTCCTGTTGCCTCCATGACTACCAAGATCAGGATGCTCAGCTCTCTCAGTGTTTCTGCCCAAATCCTTCAGTGAGTAACCAGGGCTGTCCACCTCCAGGAAGTGGAAGATGCAGGTGATCTTGGGGGTGACCACTCACGTTTAAAAGCTCCTGTTCAGAAGCCCCCCTCCCATACCACCAGCCAGTATTTACATCTGGAAACCAGGAGGTGGCTGTAGCATGGATCAGGGGTCATTTCCGCCCTCCCCAGCTGTGCAAGAGCAGCAGCAAGTCTCAGAAATCCCTCCTGAGTCTGCCCAGGCTCTCCTGGGGACCTTGGGCTCCAGTCCTTGGGACTCTGAGGCCCTTGCTATCTCCATTCATCTTCCAGGGAGATAACTGGGCAGGTTGGATCCCTCTGGGGTTTTGGAAAAGGCTATGACTTATTTAGTGCCTAGTGTGTGCCGAAGGCCTCATAGGGACCAGTTTATTGAATTCTCGCATTGCCTTGAGTTAGTTGCTGTTACTGTCCCCTCCTCAGAGGAAACTGAGCTGTGAATGACTTGCAGGGTCGGTGGGGATGGAACTGAGGCCCTCATTAACAAAGTTTCCTGCTGGACCCTCAGCCCCAGCTCTGCATCCTTGTCTGTAGACTCTATGTTTCGCCCTAAGCAAGTTGCTTTCCCTCTCTGGGCCTCTGTAAACCCAGGGTGAGGTCTCATGGTGGCAATCAGGACTTGCTGGGGATTATGTGTCCTGAGCTCCCACCCTCTAAACCTCAGGCTCTCTGGACCTAGAGGTCTGGGGGCATGGCAGAGAGGAAAGTGCCATCACTTCCCAGCCACTGAGAGGTGGAAGATGCATTCTGCTCCACCAGTGCAGGCCCATAAATCACCTGGCTCCAGAGGCAGCTTGGGAGCCCATTAGGAGGGCGTGGGTGTGTGGGGCCATCCTGCGGGTACTGATGCAGGGCCTGGCTTGCACCCACCTTCAGAGCAAACTCGAGGGCTGTTAATTTCCCTGCCCTACAGGAGCCATCAACAAAGTAAGGGAGAAGGCCATTGCTTAGGCCTGAGCCCAGGTTTCAGGAAGTCTGGGAGCCAGGAGGAAGGCGGTGGTGAGAGGTTTGAGGTCCCTGGGGGATGCCGAGGACCTGTGCAAGGTGCGGTGAGTGTGGCGTTCTGGGCTAGAGGGCCCTCAGTAGGCTTGAAGGGGGCAGGTATGGTGGGGGGTGCAGGGGGATTCTTACCTCTCCAGGAGCTGCCTTCTCTGTCTCCATGCTGCCCCCTCACTCCTCATAAGGGAGCCAACCAGGGGACATCTAAATTGGGACTAAAGAGGTGGGAGGAAAGTCACATTTGTTAGGTGCTTACTGAGTGCCAAGCACTTTGGAAACATTCTCTCCTTCCATCCTCTCCACAAGCCAGGTGTCATTCCCCACTTAGGGAAGATGCTCAGAGGGTTTAGTGCCCTGCTCAGGATCTCACAGCTCCTGAGTGTGTAGGACCAGGCCTGGGCTCCAGATCTGGGCTGTGCCTTGGGGTTGAGAATGTAGACTTGCTCTTATCTCACTGCTACTCTGTGGTGAGGACAAGGTGACTTTGCAGGTACTTTGGGGTGAAGTTGAGACACTTACCCACCTGCCGGGGAATGCTGGGGCCCCTCCCATGGCAGTGGGGTAACAGGGTGCACATTTAGTCTTCATCCCTTAGTGGATCTGGGAAGCATTTGGGCCCTGGCCAACTCTGAGCCCTGTGCCTCCAGGGGGTGAGTGGTGGGGTCCAGCAGAAAGCAAGATGTCCTTCAGCACACTGGGCTCCCCTGCTCTGCCTCCTTCTTATGTTCTGATTGGATTGCTCCTCCATTCTCTGAGCCCACACCTCTTATCACTTTCTATCAAGGAGTCTTGTGAGTCAAGACAGTCCAACCATCACCCCTCCTTCTGATAGGGACCCCAGAGAGCAGACTGCCAGCCTGCCTCAGGAGCTGGGACACCTGTGTGCCCAGCCCCCCACTGCCTGGCTTGCTGTATGGCTTGAGCACATCACCCTCACTCTGTGCCTCTGTTTCCCCATCTGCCGAGTGAGTGTGGGATGCACAGATGCTATCCTATGGCACTTTTGCCTCTGATTGTCCTGTGACTCTGTAGGTCTGAGCCTTCCACCATTGGACTGAGCTACAATTCACTTAGGGTTTGAGGGGGGTCCTGTTTTGGGGAGCACTACCATAGGGGCCCCTGTGGTGGGATAAGGACAGGCAAACATATGTACGTGGAGGGAGTTGTTTAGGATTATGACTCTCTAGAACTGTGAATAGGTAACAATCCTAACATCTCCCTCTCACCCTCTGAGCCTCACAGTGGCCCTTTTATGGGTAACTAAACTGAGCCCCAAAGGGAAGTGGTGGCTTTCCCAGGGCCATATCACTGGGAAGTGCCAGAGATGGAACAAGAGCCAGGTCTGCTCATCCACCTCCTCTCCTCTGTAGCAGTGCTCCTCCAAGTACACCCAGCACTGACGGGGACATCTGGGACAAGCGAGCAGAGGATGACCACACCACCTCCTCCTTCCTGACAGACCCTGCACCCTGAGGGGGTAGAAGAAGATCTCAGATCCTCCGCATCTGCCTTCCTTGCCTGGATGTGCTGTCTTCGGCTTCCAGGCTCAGACCCCCCCGCCCTGACCTTGCCATGGAGCTGTGCCAGGTGGCTCCTGGAGTCGCCAGCATTATATGCAAACTCTGGCCTCCATGCTTTGCTAGTGTTCTTCCTGCCTCCTGGGTCACACCCTTCCTAACCTTCAAGGACACATCTACAGCCACCCACTCAGAAGCCTACCCTGATGCCTCCAGTAGATGTGCTGTCCGCCTTTTCTCAACCTCATGCTGTTGTCCCTCCTCCAGTGTCAGCAGCATCATAGCAATTACTGGTTAAATCCTCACTGTATGCCAGGCACTGAGTAGCTCACATACATGAACTCCTCGGATCCACATCTGAGGTGAGTATCCGAATTAGCTCCTCTGTTTTACAGATGAGAAAATTGAGGCACAGGGTTTCATTTCCCAGTGTGACACCTCACAGGTTGGGGAGGTTATTTGGTTTTCACCCATCACCCCCTCCCTCCAGGCTGCAGATCATTGGATGGCCCACTGGTACATCCCATCACCCAGTGCAGCACCTGAGGGGCTGACAGGTGGTCAACTGCAGTGGGAGGTGTAGGGGCACAACCTGCAGGAGCTGACAGGTTCTCAGGCATGACTGCCCACAACAAATGCCACTCTAAGAGTCTGCAGGAAGGAAAAGAGTCAGCATCAGCTGGGGGCCTGGAAGGCAACTCTGGTGAGGGCTATAGGGAAACAGACCAGAGCAGGGCAGGGACCTGTCCAAGGTCACACAACAAGTGTGGGACAGCAGCAGGACTGAGACCCGGGGCTCCTGGTATGACGTGCCTTCTTGCACCTTGCAGCCGGCTGTGGGGCTTTGGCAACTGTTCTCTTTTTCAAGGACACACGGTCCCAGATGCCTCCACGATGCTGAGCTGTTCAATGAATGGCTTTGGTCCTTCTCCCCCCTCTATTAAAATTAAAAAAAAAAAAAAGAAAAAAGAAAAGAAAAGAAGACGATGAAGAAAGAAAGAAATCCAGGCATTGTTCCTGACTGCAGCTGGTGCCAACCAGAATCCCGCCGAACAGAATGGAGCTGAGAGCCCAGCCGCCCAGGGGCCTGGCTGCTGACACAGGGCCTTTCTGTTCTGCTTTCCACTGGGGGCCCAGGCTGATGGTGTAGCCCCTCCACGGACACCCTCTCCACCTGCCTCCCTAGCCTCGGCTCTGAGCGTCCTGCTGCCTTCACCCCTTTTGCAAAAATCAGATGCCACTTGGAAGGGTCAGAGGAGCACCAGTACTCCCAGTTTTCCTTTCTCATCCACCCACAACCTGGGGTGAGCTGGGTCTTCCTTCCTGCCCGCCTTTCCCCCGACCCTACCAGGAGCCAGGAGTGGATGCTTGTCTGGGAGAGTTACATAAATCCCTCCTCCATGGAATCATTTGAAACACTGGTTTGATTCCAGGACGCATCAGGATTTTCCACCCCACCCCCACCTGACTTGGCAGGTGCCAGTCCTCAGCTCGTACATTAAGGCCATTTGCAGTAGTGAAGGCCTTGGTGGGGAAGGCGGGTGGGACACAGGACACAATAATCAGCTTTGCAGACACAAAAATGCTCTTAAAGTTATTGGATTGCCTTCTCCCTTTGGTCTTAGGAGGAAAAGGATTCCCCAAATTCTCCCTTGCCATCTTCGTTTCACCCTCTGCTCTCTGCCTCTTTTGTGAGCTCTGGTCCTTCGACCCCTATCACGCACCTGGACTCCCTCTCCCCAGGCCATGAGCTGGACTGACCAAGATTATGCCAGGCATCACTCCTAAGAAAGCAACATCCTGGCCACTGTCCAGTGTCCACCAAAACCCCTTGGGTTGGTCGGGCCGCCAGAGCCAGCTTTCAAGCTTCCTCCCTCCTCCTCGGGGTACAGCACTTTAGAGTTTGTTAAAAGCACGTGATGTCTCATGTGAGTTCCACAGCAGCCTCAAGAGGCAGACAGGTTGCACAACCCACTTTGTAGAGGAATAAACCAAGGGTCCAAGAGGCCTACTGTCTTGTCCAAGGTCACACAGGAGGGGGCACAGTTGGGATTTGAATTCTGGTCTCTTGATTCCATATCATTAAGGAAGAGTAGGTACCCAGGTGGTGATGGTCTTAGAGGATGGTATTCCCAGCCCCCCAAATGTCTCCAGGAGACATGATCTCAGACACATTGATTCATTCAACAAATATTTATTAAATACTTGTTTTATATGTCAGGCACAAAACTAGGCACTGGATATCCAACAGTGAGCAAAACAGATTTAGTCCATGCTACCACAGAGCTGATATTCTGGTGGAGGAAACAGACACCAAACAAACTTTCTCCTCATTCTCAGTGGCCCAGACCCCATGCTCTAGAAGGAGCCCTGGGCTGAGAAGCTGGAGACTCGGGTTAGTTGCCCCTAACTAGCTGTGTGACATTGGATGAGGTTTTCCACCTGTGAAATCTGCAAGTATGTGGCTCCTCACACACTTTCTCAGGTCCCTGCCCTACTCCCAACCTTTGGGTCAAGTGGTTAATGATTTCCTGGCATGAATAATTCCCCTGATTTAGTTTACCTTAAAGCCAACTTTTCATAGGCTCTCAGAGCCAGAAAGGGGCTTCTGAGGTCATCTGATCTGAGCCCCTCACTGAGCAAGAACTCCTTATCCGTATCCCTCCCAGGAGTGACTGTCTGCTTGCACCCTCGGGTGGGGAGTTGCTCTCTCACAGAGCAGCCCTCTGTCCAGTGGTGTGCTGGCAAATGTTTAACTGCTGACTCTCCAAAGTGGGAAAAACCTGATTTGTAGTATTTGCCATTTTCCGTGGTACAAATACTCCCACCATTCCCAATTTCAAACTGCCGACTTACCATCAATCAGCTCACACGAGTCCTGAAAATTTAAGCCAGCACTTGTGAACCAGTACAAGCAGTCTCCAACACACCACTGCCCCTGCCCTACAGACAAGCCTGGCCCAGCTTTCCTTGTTGGGAAGTTCCTTTTGGTATTGAGCAAGACATCTGATTGTTGGGAACTCCAGCCTGAAAGTCCTGAGCTACTTCTCTGGGGTGTTGCAGGACGAGAGGGACCCCACGAAGCCCTTCAGAGAAGTGGAGGCAGCTCCCTGTGAGAGAGGAAAGTTCCTGGGCCAAGTAGGGTCAGGGTATATCCACACTCCCTCTCTGCCTTTCTCTCTCCCTCCTTTCCTCCCTGCCTTCCTTTCACAGATATGTACTGGGCTCCTATGACATGTCAGGCATGGTGCCAGGTACTTTGGGTACCGCGACCCATGTTTTAGCTCATGCTGAGCCCTCCCACTCCGCCTGTCCGCCTTTGAGGCTGAACTCAGATGCCACCCACTCTCCTAAAGACGCCTGTCCTGACCTCCACGCCTTCCCCTCCCACAGCAGGCGGGCTCCTTCCCTCCCGGAGACTTTATCGCCCCTGCTTGGCACTTATCACTTTCTACCTTGGATTGCAGCTATTTGTGTACACAGCTTATCTCTCTGCCAGACCGAGAGGCAGCACAGGCTTGCTGAAAGAGCATGGACTTTGGAGCCTCACAACCTGGCCCTCAATCCTAGTCCTGTGATTTAGGGCTATGAGCCCTTGGGGAGCTCATACCACCTTTGGGAGCCTCAGTTTCCTTATCTGTAAAGTGGGGCTGGTGATAATTACTCCCAAGGTGGTTTTGAACAATAAATGGGACTAGAAATATAAACCACCTTTCCTGTTTCTCATCTCCCATCCTCTTAGGGACAGAGATTGTGTCCAATACCTCTTTGTAGTCTCCTGGTAATAACAATAACAGTAACAACATTAACAAAAACGGCAAGCACTTATATAGCGATACCATGTACAGGGCATTGCTCTGAGAATTTACGTATGTTAGCTTGTTTTGTTCTCAAAACAACCTTGTGGCATTGGAACTTATTATTTCCATTATTAGTTGAGCAATCTGAGGCACAGAGAGGTTAAATAACAAGCTCAAGGTCACACGGCTAATGAGTGGGAGAGTTGAGATTTGAATCCAAGAAAATCTGCTCCAGAGCCTTAGCTGCTGAACATTATGTTATATGGCCACAGTACAAGGGCTCATGGGAGCTTATGGAGTGGTGTGGGGGTGTGTGTGCCCATGGTGCGCCCGAGCCTTTGGATATGCTGCCCTGATCTGTGGGGTGGGGGGTGAGATGATACAGAGATGCCCCTGGTCTGCCCTTTAGGACCTTACAACAGGTGAAGTGGTTACTGCTGAAGAGAGGAATGTTTCCAGGTCCCTGGGGGGCAGGGGACTGAGAGGCCACTAATGGATAAGGCAATCAGAGGAGGCTTCATGGAAGAGGTGGCATGTGCAGTGGGCCTTGGCAAGTAAGGAGTGGACCAGGATGGACAAGGCAGAGGGAACAGCAGGAGCAAAAGTATAGAGGTGGGAGAGGTACATTAGTGGTTGATCTAGGTGTCAGGCTAGACATTTTCATGTGTTCTAGTGGGGGTGGGGGATGGAGCAGAGACCATCAACATGAGGAGGGGCAAGTTAACTTGCCCAGTCTCTGTTTCAGGACTGTGTTTCAGGACTGGCTGAGTGGACTGTTTCAGGGGCTCTGAAAGCCAGTGTAGACCCAGAAGAGCTGACAGCCAGCTGTGCAGCTCTAGGGGCCAGACTGGTGTTTTGCTTCTCCGTAAAGCACTCTGAGATTCCAGAGTCCTGGATTCCTGAATCCAGCCCTGTTGCTCACATCCCTCTGTTTCTCTGAGCCTCGGTTTCTCCATCTGCAGAATGGGCACGAAGAGTGGAACTTGTGAGCCAGCTGAAGGATGAAAAGGGTTGTAGGGAGGATGTGCCTGACACTCCTGGGGCAGGAAGTGGGTTGGAGGTAACTTGGGGCGAAGGGAGGGGTGGTGTGGGAGGAGCCCCATGTACACAGCCAGTGAGTGCCAGGTCTGCCAAGTTGGTCCACGTTGTGCCTCATGATTCCTCCGGCACCATATGCTCTGTTTTCCGGGCACTGCCAAAGGCCACCAGGCTCTGCTGGCTTTAAGCAATCTTCCTTCCAGGCTTCTGAAGGACAATTCTGGGCTGGACCCTGTTCCTCTGGCCAACCCATTCAGCCTGACCGTGCCCCCTTCAGAAAGCACTAATTGTACTAAGGAATCCTTAGAGAACATTCATCATGTAACAAGGGCTATTTTAAATGCTTCTCTCATATTAATTAATGTAATCTTCACATCTACACTTTGAGTACCCTCATTTCAAATAAGAAAACAGAGGTATGGTGAGGTTAAGACAGGTGGTCCCACTGAGGTTCCATGGCAGGGAAGGTGATGCCTGAGTGATGGGGACAGCCCATGGAGCCTGGAAGGAGGGCATGAAAGATGGTCGTCTGGACCCCCTTCTAGTCGTTTCTCTATGGGAAATATTACTATTCCGAGTCCCACTGAACACTTCTGCTCACTTAAAAATTCTCGAGTAGCTCCAGGACCACAGTCTATATTCCTTCTATCCAAACGTGCCCGTATGTCCACACATTCAACACCAGGTCTCCCAGGCTCTCACAGGGACACACAAGCTCCCACTCATGCACACTCACTCTAAGATACACAGACACACACACATGTACAGGCACCGTACCCACCCTGCCACAGATACACAGAGCATGCATGCATGCAGGGGTACATACACTCACACCCAAGCACCCACATGCCCAAAATGACAGACAGACACATGCATACACACAAAAGCTCCAGTGTACCCAAAATGACACGGTAGGGTTTGTGGACTCACATTGCATCCCCTTGGCCCCAGGTCCAGGATCCATTCTCTGCATATGTCCCTCCAGCCCAGGCATTCTCATTTGGATATGTTCAAGCCAATGGCTCCAGAGTGTGTGCACAGTGGATCCGCTTTGTACTGTAGGCCCCACCCAGATAATGCCCCTTTTCTGAGTCCTTCTGTAAGAATCAGGCCTCAGGTGTGTGGTACCAGCTTGGGAGTAGAAGGTGACCCTTCCCCCAATCCAGGCAGGCTCCCTGGGCTGTGGAAGGAACCACAGGAAGAGGAGAGTGAATTAATCCTGGCCTCCCCTTCTCCAGGCTCACTATGATGCTAATTCCCTCTGCCTTTGATCCCTGCTCTCGCAGCCCTGGCCCCTAACTCTGAGCTAGAGCAGGCACTGGGCCTGGCCTGAGATTAGAGCTGCCCCAGGTGAGGCACCTAGCATATCCCTCCATGAGGCAGATTGAGGTTTCGCCCCTGGGGAGGAGTCTTGGGAATTACAGCCCTGGTTACTGACCTGCATTTGCAACACACTCTCCTGTGCCAGAATCTTCTCAATCTCTCTTTTTCTGACTCATCCTCTCGTCTCCATGGGGGGCTCTGATTTTCCCATTTTACTCAGGAGCATAGGGAGGGCCAGGGTGAAAGGACTTCAGGGGCTTCTGGCCAGAGTGAGTGGTGGAGCCAGGTTAGGGGCACAAATCCTCCAACCTCCAATCCTTCCCTTTTTCCACCGAGGGTCTCTGTTCCAGTAATGTTTTTTGAACCAACATTTATGGAACATTCACTACATGCCAGGGACTGTGCCTTAGCGTCCATCCTCTCATACAAGCCTCACAGCAACTCTATTACCACCCCACTTTACAGCGGGGGAAACTGCTCTGTGTAACTGCGGGGTGAGTGGCGAAGTCTGACCAAACCCAGGACATGGAAAACCACAGTCCCTCCCTGCACAGAGGGGACACTGAGACCCAGAAGGGAAGTGCCATGCCCAAGCCCACACAGAAAGCTGGCTGGCCATTCATCCCCTGATGGAGTTTGGATGTGTTGTCCCCTCCAAAACTCATGTGGAAATTTGATCTCCAATGTGGCAGTGTTGGAAACTGATTGAGTCCTGGGGGCGGATCCCTCATGAGTGGATTAACGCTCTCCCTGGGGGAGGAGGGGTAGTGAATGAGTTCTCACTCTATTAGTTCCTGCGAGAGCTGGTTTTTTATCGCGAGAGCTCCTTGCCTAAAAAGACCCTGGCACCTTCTCTCTCTCTCTCTCTCTTGCGTCTCTCTTGCTTCCTCTCGCCATGTGATCTGCTTGTACCCGCCGGCTCCCTGCCACTTTCTGCGAGAGCTGGTTTTTTATAGGACCCTGGAACCTACCCCATCTCTCTTTCTTCTTCTCCCCATGTGATCTGCTTGTACCCACCGGCTGCCTGCCACTTTCTGCCATGAGTAGAAGCAGCCACCATGAGTAGAAGCAGCCTGAGGCCCGTGCCAGGTGCAGCTGTCCCAGAATCGTAAGCCAGATAAACCTCTTTCTTTTATAAGTTACCCAGTCTCAGGTATTTCTGTTATAGCAACACAAAATGGACTAAAACATCCCCTACCTCACTACCAACACCTGGCCTTGTTCCAGAAATGGAGTCTTCTCTGGACCCAGCGGAGCTGGGACGAGAGCCCGGGGCCCCCACATTACCCCAGAGCAGGGGATGGGCATCTGTGAAGATACCAAGCTCAGGTAATCACACAGGGCATCTCAGCCATCTGGGCTTTGGAACAGCCCTGTAAACTTGGGCATAAACACAATTAAGGTTTCTGTTACATTGTATTTCATACATATAAAAGACTATTTCTAAGCTGTGAAACAAATTACAATGAATGCTCATGACCGCTCTACTTAAGAGCTAGAGTGCCATGCACGGCGGGAAGCGCCGCCCCTCCCAGTGGCCCCTGCTTCCGGGAGGGAGCCACTACCCAGATTTTGTTAATTACTCCCCCATCTAACTGCACTTTTGAGACATCGAATTGTGTTCTGCATTCACAGGGGAAGTGCCTTCTTTAAAGAGAAAGAGGGTTGCCCCTTCCCTCCAGTGCAGTGCGGTGCCCCCTGATTCGCACCCTCACTCCAGTGAGCATTCTCAAAGAGGACACTTCTTCCTGTTGCAGCCAGCAGGAGCAGGGTGGGTGCCCTGTCTTTCCCTGCACAGGGCATGCTGCCATGTGTTTGTATAAGCTGTTCTCTCCACCTGGAAAGCCCTTCCAACCTAGACATTCAGAGGAAACCAGCTCCTTCTTCAACTCCGAGGTTCATTTTGGGGAGGCCTTCTCTGTGATCCCTTCCCTCACCCCTGGCAGATTTGGCTCTGCCCCCTCTGCCCTGTCAAAGTCCTTGGGTATCCCTCTATCAGCACTTATCTCAGGACAGACATGCTAGTAGCTAAAAAGAACAGTTTTTATCCCCAGATGCCATGTGCATCTGGGTGTCAGACCTGGAGCACATGCTCCTAGAGTGACCACGATACAATCTGAGTGCAGGTGATGGTAGACGGACATCCCCATGTAATGTAACCCCATGGGCCTGACCTCCTCCAAGATCCTAGCCCGTTTACTCCAAGACCTGTCTGGACTGGGGACTTGGAGGCAAGTTGAGGAGAGACTGCCTGGGGCTTGGGTTGCTGTTTAACAATCTGCTGTGTTAATGTGTGAGTGCAACACATGTGTGCCTGCAGGTAGGTGTGGTCGCAGGAGTGTAGACATCCACACGTGCTTACATACATGTGTGCACACGTGGTGCCAAGTCCATTTGCCCTGTGGAGCATGCAGGGGCACTTCCTTCCCCTGCTTTCAACTCCCCCTCCTGGCTAGGCCTGTCTTCTCTCTCAGCATCACACAGTGCACGTATATGGAGTGCCTGCTGTGTGCAAGACCTGAGGGGTTGGGGCACAGCAGTGTGCAGGGAAGCTAGCCCCTGAGGAGACAGGAATGACTGAGGACTCACACACCATCTTCCTTTCCTGGTGTCCCTACATACTAGCCCTAACAGCCAGGTGCCACTGCCTCCACTTCCTAGATGAGGACCCTGTTGAGTGGACAGTGGGGACAAGGCCATGAGACCAGCAGCCCTGTGGCCAGTGCTCAGTTCTCCATCCTGAGTGCCAGATGGTACAAGGCCGACAAGAACGCCCTACTTCCAAGGGAAAACTGGCACTGGGGGGGCCTCCTGGAGTCATCTCCTCCGGTCTCTTTTTCCCTTGACAGCAACTGCACTTTTGGGGGAACATGTCCCTGAGCATCCTGCGGGAGGGCGCCATAGCTGGTAGCATCACAGGGATTAAGAGCAGCTCCCAGCTGAGTTAGACTGGGTGGTATGGAACTGCACCACCAAATATCCAAACTGGGGAGCAGGTGACCCCTCCCCCCAACACACACGCACGCACACATGAGCACGTACACCCAGAGAGGCAATGGGAGTTGCCCAAGGGCACATAGAGTCAAGCTGGCCCTCTGCCACCCAGCCCTGTTATCTACTTTAAGTCAGAAGGAGACCTATGGCTGCCAGCTTTCCTGCTTCCTCCCCCCGCCACCCTAATCTGAGAATCAGGACCTGGTGGCTGAGGGAGATGATTTTAGGCACTATCAGGTGTTCCCTTCTGGGCCACCATTGGTCTACCCTTCAGGTGGCAGGGTGATGTGGTTTATTAGCCAGCGTGAACATGGGACCAGAGGATCCCTGTCTTTCCTAGCCCTGCACCCTGCCCCAGCACTCAAATGCAACCTGGAAGACTCTGAGTGAAGGCCTCTTACTGTGATGAGGATGGCGTGGTAGCTTGGCAGTTGGGATCTTGGGCTGTGGACTCTGACAGTCCCAGGTAGAACCCAGGATTTCTTGCTTCTAGCTGTGGGGTGTGGGCAGCTACCCTCTTGCTTCCCTCCTTGAAGCTTGGCCCTGACCTGTACTGAGAGGATGAACGTGCTCACTTCATGGTGTTAGCAGGCCCAGGCCAGGGTCTGGGAAATGGCAATTGGGGTGTCAGTGCTTGTTCTTGCAAGTGCCACGCATGGCCGAGCCATGGTGTGTCAGACTACCTGGGCCTGCCTCCTGGGACTGGGAGAGGGAGCTCGAGTTTCAGTCCTGCTGTTGCCTCACCTGCTGGGTGGCCTGGGGCATGTCAATGGGCCCCTCTGGCCACAACAGCCCAGCCCCAAAGGAGTGCCACAATCTCAGGGTCATGTGGGACAATAATGACCAATTAGACCTTAGAATGGCCTTGCAAATCACAAGGCTTGTGCCCCTTTGGGGGATGCTGAAGGGAAGAAACAGGTACCTGCTCACTCTTGGTGTGTCCCTGTCCTTGTGTGCCCAGACACAGCATTCTGGCCTCCCCACAGAGGGGAAAGATGTGTTTGTTTGGGGACCTTCTCCCGAGCCCTGCACCTGCTCTCCCTGCCAGGCCCCAAAGCTGCCAGGTTGGAGAGCTCCCTCTCAGGGAATCTGAGGTCCCTTTGAAGCTGGGAAGTTTGTACTGGAGGGGCAAAGGCAGCCTGGATTCAAAGCATCTCTCCTGGCCCTTAATTACCCTTCTTCACCCATAGGTGGAATTTCCACTCAAAGAGCTACAGAAAAGCGCCCGCGTTGCCGCCGGGGACTGGGTTTTCCTGCTGCCTTTGTGTAGCAGCCGCCAGCGCGGCGGTGGCACACAGCTCGGGTTTCTGATTTTAATGATTTCCTGAATTCATTCCGTTTCCTACCTCAGGGAAAGGAGGAGAGGTGATCCTCTTGGAAATTCACGTAATTGCTTTTATTTGATTTTTATTAAAATGCATTCAGGAATAATGTGATTGCCCCCTTATTACGTTGTTCATCAATCTGGCATGGGGAATCAGCTAGAAAAAGCAGCATGCACGGGAGCTGGGTGTGCGGTGGGGAGTGGGCTCGGCTATCCCTGGGGGAGTCACAGCCCATCTCTGAGCCCCCTGCTGCTCCCTCTGCATGGCAGTCTGGAAGAATGCAAGGTGGCAGTGAGTGCGGAATGCTGAGAGCACTTTCCAGGTGCCACCCCACCCCTCCTCTGCCCGCCTCTGAGATCCGTGGCAGTGTGACCTCCTAGCAACCCCCCATGACCCCATTCTACCCTCTGCACTCCCAGTTGCCTGCACTTTGATGTAGCCTGTTTACTGGTCTCACTATCTTCAGGCTCAAGGTCCTCAGTCTAATTTCTCATGGCCCACCTAATCATGCCACTACCCTGACCAGAAACCTTGGTGGCTTCCAAAGGGCCCTGCCTTGCCAGGGGCTTTTGCTTTGGGTTCTTTTGCATGCAGTGGAAAGAACCCAGACCTCTAGGGCTGGCCTGGTTCCAGTCCTTGACCCACTTTACATGGTGGGATACTAGGCAAGTTGCTTTGCCTCTCTCAGTCTCAGTTTATTGATTAAAGTAATGGAACACCAAGAGCTTCCATAGGGTCAGTGACAAAATAGAGTGAACGGGCGGTATATACAGGCAGTATATAGCTCATACGGCACATCTGTGTGTGGGTGGAATCCTGTCGTGTGACCCCGCCTAGCAGCAGGCTGAGGGTGCTCAGCAGATGTTTGGGGAGAGAGCAAAGGCAGTTGCAGCCCTGGCCGCTGCAGAGGCCACGGACTGGCTGAGGTGGCCACTGTGATAGTGACAGGTTTACTCCTAGCACTCCTGTCTCCATGATGCAGCTTCCAGAAGAGGTTCAGAAATGTGTTTGCTGGGCTTCTTGGAAGCGCCTCACCCCACTGAGCTCACCTCCTGCTCCAGAGCTCCTAAGGTGTGTCTTTCTACCTTTGTAATATCTTGAAATATATATTTGGTCTTCTTCCCCATTTCCTGGCATACACCTCCTAAAATCCATGGAATTTCCAAAGTGAGAAGTGTCTTTTTTGCATGCTACTGAGTTGACTGATGACTGGCCACCCCTAGGTAGCTTCAGGATGGGGGCTGGTCACTGGAAAGACCAAGGCAGGCTTAGAGGGTGGGGACTTTCAGCCCCACCACCAATATCCAGGGAGAGGAGAGGGGCTGAAGGTTCAGTTGACCATCAATGGCCAAGGAGTTAACCAATCATGCTTATGAGACCTCTATAAAAACCCCAAAAGACTGGGTTTGCGGAGCTTCTGGGTAGCTGAACACATGGAGGTTCCTGGAGGGTGGCATATCCAGAGAGGAAGCTCCATGTGCTTTCCAGACCTTGCCCTGTGCATCTCTTCATCTGGCTGTTATTTGTATCCTTCAAAATATCCTTTGTAATAAACCAATAAATGTAAGTAAGTGTTTCCCTGAGGTCTGTGAGCTGCTCTAGCAAATTAATTGAACCCGAGGAGGGGAATGTGAGAACCGTGGTTTATGGCCAGCTGGTCAGAAGCACAGGTGAAACGACCAGGGGCTTGTGAACAGCACTGGATGTGGGTTCAGTCTTGTGGGACTGAGCCCTCAATCTGTGTGTCCACCGCAGAACTGTCCGCTTGCTTGCTGGTGGGGACAAGTCCCCACACAACCCTCCTTTAGCAGATGAAGTAATTGTGTGTCCTGGAGACAAGGCCTCTCGCGCACACACAAGTAGGCTGCGCTGGTGACCCCCCTGCCACAATAAAGTTGGCAGTGAGATGGTGTGAAGGGGTGAGGTTTAGCAGGCGGGCAGGACCAGCGGGAGCCACCCTGTGCACTCAGGTGCGGGGACGCCCCGTGGATGTCCGAGGCAGCCCCTCTCCACTAGGTCACCCTCCCTAGGATGGTCTGTCCCTGTTGGGGTGGGCTGCCCAGAGAGTCAGGAAAGCGTGAGAGGCACAGGCATCCACCATTAGAGCTCCCCCTTGGGGGCTTTTAATTTCTGTGAAAAGCTATCTTCACTTGAAAAACAAAACAAAGCTTGTTTTTTGAGTTTTCCTTTTTATGTGTTTGTCTTGATGTAAATCTTTTGGCAGTGGACACAGCTTGGGGAATTCAGGGAAAAGAGACAGTAGATTTAGAAGTTCACCTGTGGGGCCCTCAGGGCCATTTGGGGCCCTACCACCTACCCGAGCACTCAGTACAGGTCTTGGTGACCTGTTTTCTCCACCATCTGGCCTCCCAGCCTCCACCTAAGCAGTTACTTCTACCGGAGCGCCTGGCCCCTGCTCCAGCACCTGTATCTACTTCCCTTCCAGGTCCTGTTCACACTGCCTGCCTGTCCCTGAGGCAGCCCGGAATCAGCAGGAAAGGTTTATGTCTGGTTTCCAGTCAGGCTATAAGTCTGTCCAGGAGGGCAGGCCCAGTCCTCAGACGTGGGAAGAGCTGTGCAGTGAGCCGGGAAAGATCAGAGGAAATCTCAGCCTAGAGGGTAAGCGGTGGCCAGCCTGCCATGGTCGGCTCAGGCCTGAGGGTGTCCTGGACACAGGACTTTCTATCTGAGCTGGAACACTCAAGGTCACTCTAGCTGAAGCCACTTGCTCAGGGGTGCACAGTGAGCCGACAACCCTGAACCTCCACATTCCCAGCCCAGCACCATGTCCTGATGCTGTCACCATAGATGGTCAACACTCTGGGGGATGCTGAGGTCCAGAGGGGCAGAGGTTGGCCCAAGCCATGGGTAGTCGCTACAGAGTGGGACAAAAGGAAGCACCAACCTTGAAGCCTCTGGCCACTTCCCTTGTCCAGACCTATGACCTCTCTCAGAAGAACCCAAGGTTGGGGACAGAGCACAAAGCAGGGCAGGCACCCTGGAAACGGCCTGAGTGCAGCTCAGGCCCCCACCCCCAGCTCAGTGCCAGCGCCCCAGCCTCCCCACGCTTGCCCCCGACCCAGAGGGAACGGGCTTCCTTATCAGATCTCCGTTTCTGTTTCTCTCCTGTCACTGCCTCTGCTGGCTCTGCCCCCACCCGCGGTGGCCCTTTCCTCTCTGAAGCGATGCTCCTTTTCCTGTCACCAACACTTGCAACACACAGAGATGTTTGTTTCTGTTGCTTTAAAAAAGTTTCCTTTTGGCCAGCAGGGTGAGGGGTGGTTTGCTGGGCTTGAAGCTGGGGCCATGGTGGATCTGGGGTCGGCAGAGGCTGCACCCACAGCTGTGCAAAGGCAGGGGACGTGGAGTTGACACCTCTGTGTGCCTGCTCCAGGCTGGGCTTGGTAGTGCCCACTGACCGTTCACGCTCCTGCAGAAACTCGTGAGGTCAGGGGTTTTACTGCCCATTTTGCACAGAAGGCAGCTGAGATGCAGCTGAGGGAGCTGGGGCCAAGCCTCTGGGTTCTCAGTCTGTGCTCTGCCAACAGTATGGTGCTGTCTTCAAAGCCATTCAACCTCCTCCTTCCTTCCCTGCCATTTCCCTACTCACACAAGGGCCAAGCATTCCCCAGCCATGGAACGCAGCTTGCCGAAACTTCTATCCTGAGCCTTGGTCCCTTCCATGGATAGGTCATGAACAGCTGCTAGATTCAAATCTCGTTTTCCTGCTTTGTGACCTTGGACAAGTCACTCAGCCTCTCTGAGCATCAGACGGCTGAAATACCAAATGAGAAATATGGAGACGTCCCCAAGAGCCAATGGACTCTGGAGGCTGTGAAGCAGGGGCTGGGGTCCCTATGCTTAACAAGGGCCTCAGGAAGTTTCTACCATCAGCCAGGTTGGGAAAACTGGTGATGGGGACTGTTGAAGGGGGGTGAGCAAGGGAGTGCTGTGATGGAGACCATGTTCCACAAGCATCCTGTAGGCTGCAGAGGGGAGGAGGATAAAGGTAGAGGCTGGCAGGCCATCGAAGGGGACATTAACTTCCTTTTCAGAAAAATAAGGTGACCCACCTCCCACCAGGAGCAAGAATCATGGAGGCTGGAGGTCCCATTTGGCCTGCGCCAGGCTTCTGCTCAGGACAGAGTCCCTGGCCCTTGGCTTCCTCCAGCAGCCAGGAGTGGGGCAGGGCAAGTCTGGCTCTTCCCCAAGCCCAGGGAGGCCTGGCGTCCCTGAGGAGTGTAGGTAAGAGCAGGCCACTCTGAGAACTGCGGTTTCCATTCCTCACAGGCCTCCATCCACTGGGCTCTTCCAGGCTCTTGTTTCTGGGCCCCTGAGCCCACCCCTCCAGCCTCTCCCCTGTTGCGTCCTGTCTGGACTCACCCCACCACATTTCCACCATCTCTCACATCCGGACCCTGGAGGGCATGAACACAAGAGGGGAGCTCAGGATATCAGGGAACTCGGGGGGCCACCTCCTCCTGTGACGGAAGCATCTTTTTGGTAAAGTGAATAATTCCTCTCATGTGTCTCTCTGATGTGTCACAGTCATTCTTAGAGATGAATGGTCCTCCGTGACCTGTGTTGGCCTTACCTGGGAATAGCCCACAGTAATAGTTGAAGAGGCTGGGAAATAAGGAATTTTTACTGTTCCTCATTTTCCCAAATTTACTGATGGAGAGTGGGACTAGCTTGTTCTCACAAAGGTTCTTTACTGGTGAGGGAAAGAGGGTTTGAGTCTCACAGTTCACTCTGTGGCCATTGTACCCATTTCACAGATAGGCAAACTAAGGCCAGGGGTGAGAGCCCAGGTTTCCTTACTCAATTTCTGGCCAGGGAGAGTCTCTTGCTGCTCCTCATCAGCCCTTGTGCTCCTGTGATTCCTGGTTCCTTTGAGGACAACATGCTCTGCACTGGTAATAGAAATACTTCTCCAATGAGCCTCTGAGGCAAGGGAAGATGCCCTGGGCATCCTGCCTTGCTGTGTGTCCTTCCTCAAGGTTCTTACCCTCTCTGGGCCTCTCCTTCATCTCTTGCAGTGCAGAGGGATTGCGAGGACCAGAGGATTTGGGCTCAAGGGATTGGAAGCCCCTTCTGTGGGCCAGCATCGGCAGGCACCTTCCCTGTGGCTGTCATTCTGTCATCACAGTGGCCTTGCCATCAGACATAGAGCTGGGCTGCTTGCACCTACTACTACCCACCCACCCTTGGAGGAGGTTTGGTGCAGGAGGATTTTTACAGATATTAATACTGATATTCCCCGGCTGGCCAGGCTTTGTATTTTTTTACCTCGGCGGTTTGGGGGCTGTAGCAGAAACTGCTCCAAGTCCAGGGCTCCTGAGTAAAAAGAGGCATCAGCTTTGAGGAGTGAGGTCCTGAGGGAGCCTCTGAGGGCTGGGAGGGAGGCAGACTGGGAAGGAAGTCAGATAACAGAGTGCTCAAGACCTGCTCAGAGACCCCGGCCTGGGTGTGACCAGACCTCAGCCATGCCAGGAGGCCAGTCCTTCTCTCAGCTCTAACCTCTGCTGGGTAAGGTAGGACACCACAGGACATCAGGGGCTACAAAATCTTGGACCACAAGAGCCACAGTGATGGCCAAGACAGAGTGCAGATTGAAGACCCTGGCCCTACCTCTGGGAATTGTGGAGTCTCCCACTTTTCTGAGTAAGGCCGAGGAGTGAAAGCCCAAATTCAGTTTCTTGAAAGAAAACTCAAGAATGTGATGTTTCTTACACATATAAATTCTGGTATAGCAGCCTGCATGCTCTTGACAAGCCCTCTGCCAGTGTCCCATGGAGAGCCGGGGAGAGGTGCAACCTCCCAAGGCCCACCCAGCACTTCCGATCTGACCTTCCTCCAACCCACGCCCATCACTTTTTGAGAGGGGAGGAGAGGGGCCGGGGAGGCCTTGTTCTCCCCACCTGCCTGAAGACTCCCATGTTTGGTGAGGGGGACCTAGGAGGCCTGAGTGCTGGAGGAAATAGGAATATCAGCCAGGCTCCTGGTCAGACGTGCTCTCCGCTGGGCCAGGAGACAGGATTCCCACCCTGGCTGATGTGCTGTGCGACCTTGGCCAACTGGCCCAGCACTTTTGGGCTTCAGTTTTCTTTACTAAAATGCGATGGTCATGCAAAGAGGAAGAATAGTCAACATTTCTGGAACACTTACCCATGTGGCAGGCACTGAGCGGGGCACTTTGCTTCTGTTAGCTCACTTAATCCGCAACTGCCTTGTGAGGGAGGCTCAGTACGACGCCCCCTGTACAGGGAGATGGGGTGTGCAGCCGGCCGTCTGACTGGATCCTGGAGCTGTGTGGAATGAACGCAGATGTGTAGGTGAAAGGGTTTCTGAAATGGTAAACATGACAGTCACAATCGCTAGCGTTTGTAGTAGACTACAGCCACGCACAATATAAGAACCACCTCATTTAATCCCTACAGCAAACCTGCCAGGAGACCTGCTTATTATGTCTACTTTACAGAGAGGAAAACTGAGGCAAGTTGAGGCACTTGGACAAGGCCATCCAGCTGTCTGGTCAGGAGGCAGGGTTGGAGTCCAGGCAGTCTGACTTCAAAGCTTGTAAGAAATTGAGAGTAGATCTCCTGGCACGCAGGAGATGGTATACAGTAGTGCTCAATAAATAATTGCCGATTGAATGAAAGAAAAAACCTACGAAGGTCTTCAAGTCCTGCGGTCCCGGCCTTGTTGTCTCCCTGGGCTGCCTCTGCTAAGGAGGAAAAGGCAGCCCTGGGAACCCACGAGGACAGCTTCGAATGCTGCCGGGGCACTTCACAGGATCTCCAGGCTCCATCCTACCTCCTCCCAACCCTTTCCCACCCCAGCACTACATTTCTTCTTCCAACCATTCCTTTTTTCATAAAGTCAGCATTATTGAGGAACAATTTACAAAATGTACCCATTTTAATTGCACGGTTCAATGGGCTTTGACAGATGTGTACAGTGGTCTAAACACTGCCACAGTCAAGATGGAGCACATTTCAGTCATCCCTCAAAATTTCATCACGCCCCTTCCTGGTCCATCCCCCTCCCTGCCCCCACCCAGGCAAGTTTTGATTTCATTTCCATCACTGTAGATTAGTTTTCCATGTTCTAGAACTTCATGTAAATGGGATTGAACAGTACGTACTCTTTTGTGTAGATCCATATCTTTTGTACCATGTGCAAGCAGTCTGGCCCTTCCTATTCCCGACTAGTATTTCAGTGAATGGACTGACCACGGTTTGTTTTTCCTTTCATCAACTGATATACATTAGGTTGGTTCCAGTTTTAGGATTTTATGAATAAAGCTGCTATGAACGTTCATGTGCAAATCTTTAGGTGAACATGTTTTCATTCCTCTTGGGTCAATGCTTAAAAGTAGAATTGTTGGGTTGTATAGTCAGTATATGTTTTACTTTATAAGAAACTGCCTGATTCTTTTCCAACGTGTTTGTACCCTGTTAGCTGCCTGCAGTGTATCAGAGTCCCACTTGTCCCGCTTCCTTGTCAGCACTTGGTATTGTCAGTCTTTACTTTGAGCTGTCCTGGTATGTAATGGTAACTCCTTGCTGTTTTAACTTTCAATTCTGTGATGACTAGTCATGTTGAAGATGTCAAACCTTTTCTTATGTGTATGTATCTTCTCTGATATGCATCTATTTAGATCTTTTGCCAATTTCGTTGGGTAGTTTGCTTTTTTGTTATTGAGTTGTAAGAATTCTTTGCATATATTCTCGACACAAGTCCTTTGTCAGACCTATGCATTGTGAGTATTTTCCCAGTCTGTGGCTTGCCTTTTCACTTTCTTAATGGTGTCTTGTGAAGAGCAAAATCCAATTGATCAGTTTTTGCTTGTTCAGTTAGTGCTTTCTATGACTTATCTAAGGAATCTTTGTCTAATAACAAGGTTGCAAAGAGTTTCCCCTAAGTTTTCTTCTAGATGTTTTATAATTTTAGCTTTTTATGTTTGGATACATGGTCCATTTTGAGTTTATTTCTGTGAACGGTGTGAGGGAGAGTTGAGTGAGTATAGATATCCGTTTGTCTTACTACCATACTTATTACCGTTTTTGATTGTTGCTTTTGTTCCCAGTTTTGTATTCAACTCTTTTCCTGCCTTTTGTGGTTTTAATCAAGCATTTTATATGATTCCATTTCCTCTTCTTTCTTAGCATATCAATTACACTTTTTTTTTTTTTTTTTTTTTTATTTTTAGTGGTTGCCCTACAGTTTGCAATGTGCATTTACAACTAAGCCAACTCCATTTTCAACTAATACTTCACTGTTTCATGGGTAGTGCAAGTATCTTACAATAACAAAGCATTACTAGGTCCTCCTTCCCATCCCTTGTATGGTCGCTGTCTTTCATTTCACCTACCCACAAACTATAATCATTTAATACATTGCTGCTATTATTTTGAACAACTGATATCTATTATATCAATTAAGAATAAGAAAAATAAAAAGCTTTGTTTTATCTTTATTTATTTCCTCTCTGATGTTCTTCCCTTCTTTATGTAGATCCAAGTTTCTGACCTGTATCATTTTCTTTCTTTCTTTTCTTTTTTTTTTTTCCTTTTTGTCTTTTTTACTGGCCGGTAACGGGATTGCAACCCTCAGTGTTACGCCCGCACCGCGCTCAGCCAGTGAGCGGGAACCGGTCTCCACATGGGATCCGAACCCTCGGCAGGAGCGCCGCCACGCTCCCAAGCGGCGCACTCTCCAGTGCGCCACCGGGCCGGCCCCTCATTTTCTTTCTTTCTGAAGAATTTCTTTTAACATTTCTTGCAAGGCAGGTCTACTGGCAGCTGATTCCCTCAATTTTGTTTGTCTGAGAAAGTCCTATCCTCCTTTACTTTTGAAGGATATTTGGCAGCATGTAGAATTATAGGTTGAATTGCAGGTTGTTGATTTTTTTCTCTCTCAGCATTTTAAATATTTCACTCCGCTCTCTTTTTGCGTGAATGGTTTCTGAGAAGGCTGATGTAACTCTTACCCCTGCTCTTCCACAGATAAGGGTGTTTCTTCCCCTCTCTTCTGACTTCTTTCAAGATTTTCCTTTAATTTTCTGCAGTTTGAATATGACGTGTCTAGGTGTATTTTCTTGGAACTTATTCTACTTGCTGTTCTCTGAGCTTCCTGGATCTGTGTTTTAGTGTCTGACCTTAATTTTAGGAAATTGTCATCATTATTGCTTCAAATATTTCTTCCATTCCTTTCTTTCTTTGTTTTCCTTCTGCCATTTCCATTCCATACGTATTACACATTTTGTAGTCCTGCAGTTCTGGGATGTTCTGTTTCGTTTGTTTCGTTCTTTTTTCTCTTTGCTTTCCAGGTTTGGAAGATTCTATTGTCAGACTCTCAAGCTCACGCTTCTTTCCTCAGCTGTGTCCAGTCTATGAACGAGCCCATCAAGGACAGTCTTCACGTCTGTTAAAAGTGTTTTTGATTTCTAGCATTTCTTTTTGATTCTTTATTAGAATTTCCATCTTTCTGCTTATATTACCCCATCTGTTCTTGCATGTTGTCTACTTTTTCGGTTAGAGCTCTTAGCTTATTCATCATAGTGGTTTTAAATTTCTGGTCTGTTAATTTCAATATCCCTGCCGTAGCTGAGTCTGCTGCTGGTGCTTGCTTTGTCTCTTCAAACTGTTTCTTTTTTTCTTTTTGATTTTTGGTATGCCTTATACATTTTTTGTTGAGAGCAGAACCTGGTGTAAAAGTACTGGGTAAAGGTAACCTGGTGCTGATTCCTGTGGAGGTTTTTGCTCATGGGTTTCTGTTCTAGTAAGTTGTGATTCTCTGATCCAACTGTCTGTCTCTCTAATTTTGGGGGCAGCAGATTGCTTCATGACCTCAATTCTCTGGTGATCTAAGAAGAGTTATTGATTTTCAGTTTGTTCAGCTTTTTTTCTGATTGTGAAAACGGGAGTGACAACTTCCAAACTCCTTACAAGCTAGAATGGAAACTGGAAGTCTGATATCCCTTTGTTTTAACACTTTTTCTTAAATATCATCCTTTGCTCACTGAATAACCATGCAACTTTTGTAAAAAATCAATTGCATTGGTGTGTGGGCTTATTTCGGTACTTTATTCTGTTCCACTGATCCATAAAACTTTTCATATACCAATACCACACTCTATCGATTACTGTAGATGTATATTAAGTCTTGATATCAAGCAGCATTAAGTCTTCCATATTTGCTCTTTTTAAAAATTGTTTTGGGTATTCTAGGAGGCCATTTTCATTTTCATATAAATTTTAGAATCAGCTTGTCAATTTCTATTTTTAATAAAGTCTGCTAGGATTTTTTATTGGTTTGTAGTTTTCTTGTAATATATTTGTCTGGTGCTGGTATCAGGGTAATTCTGGCCTTGTGAAAGAAGGTGGGAAGTATTTTGTTCCCCTCTATGGTTTGAAAGAGTATGTGTTTGATTGGTATTATTTCTTAAATGTCTGATAAAATTCATAATGAAGACATATGGGCCTGGAGTTTCCTTTGCAGGGAGGTTTTATGAATTAAATTTCTGTAATAGATATGAAGTAATTTATACTTTGTTTTTGTCATGTCACTTTTGGCAATTTGTGTTTTTCAAAGAATGTGTCCACTTTATTAAAGATGCCAAAGTTATTATCTTAAAGTTGTTTATAATGTTCTTTAATTATCCTTTTAACATCTGTGGTGATGGACCCACTTTGAATCTTGATATTGATAATTTTTCTTTTATTTCTTTTATCTTGTGCAGTCTAGCTACAAATTCATTGATTTTTATTGATCTTTAAAAAAATATAAGTTATTGGTTTCATTGAGTTTCTTTAGTGTATATTCATTTCTTAGTTCATTGATTTCTACTCTTTATTATTTCCTTCCTTCTACTTACTTTCATTTTAATTTGGTCTTTTTTCAAACTTCCTTAGGTGAGTCAATGGTGTGTTGGGAGTTCCCAGGACCATCTTCAGGCTCAATGATTTTCCAGGAGTTCTTACAGGACTCAGCATATCGTCGTACTCATTGTTAAGTTTTATTCCAGCAAAAGATGCAAAGCAAAATTGCAAAGGGAAAAGACACATAGGGTGAAGTTTGAAGGAAACCAGACACAAGCTTCCAAGAGTCTGCTCCCGTTGGAGTCCCACAGGATGTGCTTATTTCCCCCAGCAAGGAGTCCTGACAAAGTGTGAAATGCTGCCAACCAGGGAAGTATGTTAGAGACTCCATGCCCAGGGCTTTTATTGAGGGCTCACCATGTAGGCACTCTCTGTGTGGCATATACCAAGATTCCAGGCCCCCAGAAGGAATGCAGTTTTTAGCATAAATCATACTGTTTACACAAACTGTTTAGATGCAGTGAGCTACTTTTATCAAGGAAATAATGGGAACCGTCCTGAAATCCAAGTTCCCAAATGCCAGCCAAGGGCCAACCTTGTAAGCAAGCCTTTCTGAGGATAGCAGTCTGAGGCCTATTGTATTAAATCTCTTCTGTACAAATGTTTTAAAACTTTCATTTTGTCTAATATAAACATTTAAAGCTATACATTTTCCTCCAGCCACTTCAGCTGCTTCTCACAAATATTGATATATTGTGTTTTTAATTTTTTGTTTAGTTCAAAATATTTTCTCATTTCCCCTGTGATTTCTGTTGCCCTGTCTTCAAGTTTATAGACGTTTTTGTCTGCAATGTGTTATCTGCTATTAATTCCTTCCTGTGAAATTTTTCTTTCATATATAAAATATATGTATTTTTCTGCTCTGGAAGTTTTGTTGTATCTTTTTTATGCCTTTCATTCTCTCTTCATCATGTTCATGTTCTCTTTTAAAATCCTTGGATATTTTTATAATAACTGTTTTAATGTATTTGTCTGCTAGTTCTATAGTATCTGTCATTCAGGTCTGTTTCTATTGAATTATTTTTCTTCTAGATGTGGGTTATGTTTTCTATTTTCTTGTATATCTGGTAGTTTTTGTTTGGATGCTGGACATTGTGATAGTATATTGCCCAGTGTTTGGATTTTTCTGTCTTCCTTTACAGAGTGTTAAAGATATTGTTTTGAACAGCAGTTAGTTTACGTGTGGATCGGGTCGCTCCTTGTGAGGCTCATTTTTGAGCTTTTAGTTGATCAAAGACCCTTTTCTGTCTGGTTGGAACTCAATGTCTCCTAGCTCCATGGCAGCTCTTCAGCTCATAGCTCCTGGTGGTCGTTTTTCTCTCTGATAGTTGCTTTTTGCCTGGCTTCCTTGAGTCTCACTCACCCTAGGCATGCATGCACAGCTTATAATTCTTGAGCCAAAGGCTCAGGAGGACCCCTGTGCAGATTTCTGGAGCTCATTTTCTGCCTAGCTTCCTCCTCTCTGCTCTGCCCACAACTTCCAGCAGCCTCAGCCTCCCTGGACTCCAATCTCTGTTTCATCAGCTCAGTGAGACTGGTGTGCTCTGCTCGAATTCTTTCCTGTGTTCAGTGGTCTGGAACATGTCTCCAGTCAGACAATGGAGACGATCATAGAGCTCACCTCATCTTTTTCGCTTCTCTCAGGAATCACTGACCTGTGCTTCTGAGTGAAATAGGTGTTTTACATTAATTCATTTTTATTTTGGTGGTAGGGCCAGTCTGATTACCAGTTACTCTGGCATGGTATGAGTGGACATCCCTGGCTATTCCTTTTCAATGGCTACTCCCAGTTCAATGTTTGCAATGAGGAAGAGGCAAGTTGGAGGGCATCTGAGGAGAGGGGGCTGCATAGGGGAAGGCTGTGTGTTCAAGGCATGTTCAAGGATGGAGAATGTGATGTGTGTGCAGGGAAGGTCAGAAGTGAGCCAGAGGGCTAGCCAGGGATGTTTTTGCAAAGGACCTTGAGTGGCAGTCTAGGAGAGGCACATTGTCCTGAAGAGCTTGAGGAGGTTATAACTAGTAATCATTATCATAAGTGTAATGACAATAACAAGCAACTGATTTATTTTCATGTACCAGGTGCTACTCTAAACTTTTTCCATGAGTTATCTCATTTACTCTTCCCACCAGTTCACGGGTGACGATAATGTTACTAGGAATTAGCATGTGCCATGTGTTTTTCTAAGCACTTTACATGGTTATCTCATTTAATCCTCACAATAATACTACGTGCTAGGGGCTACAATTAGGCCTCTTTTACAGATAAGGAAACTGAGGCACAGAGAAGATAAATGACTTGTAGTCACACAAAGAATAAGTAGCAATTAGGACTGGTTTTCTTTTCTTCCCAAATACTCTTTTAACATTGTTGTAGTAATGTCCTTACAATAAAAAAGAGCTGCCTTTGGGCCATCCAGGTGTCCATGGTGCTCTGTTACCTGCAGACACTGTGTTAGTGCACGTGGCCGTGGCAACTGGCGGACATGGTGTGCCCCGCAGCCAAGAGGCATGCAGGATGGTTTAAAAACATGTCCTCACCTTCTTTGACACTCATTCCATCAAAAGGTGAACTTTAATTCCCCATCCCTTTAATGTGGGCTGGCTTTAGTGACTCGCTTCCAATGAATAGAACGTGGCAGAGGCGATGCTGAATGATTTCTGAGGCTAGTTTTAGGAAGGCAACTCAGCTCCCACCTGACTCTTCCTCTTGTGACACCTGACCGGGGACCCCTGACCTGTTTTCTGTCCCTTTATTTTTGCCCTTTTCTAGAGTGTCATGTAAATGGGATCATCCAGTGTGTGGTCTTGCGTCTGCTTCTTTTACTGAACATATTTGTTTAGAGATTCACCCAAGTTGCTGTGTGTATCAGCAGTTTGGTCCTTTTTATTTCTGGATGATATTGTTAATCCATTCGTTTTTCATGTGTTTGTCCATCTGAGGGCTGGACACATGATGATTGCTCAATAAATGGGTGCTGAGAGGCTGCACGGGCAAAAGTGAGGCTGCTCTACAAATCTGTTGAGACCAGGCTTTGATGGGGATTGGAGGAGGTGAGGCGGTGACATTTATCGTTCATTAATTCACAAATATTTGCTGAATTCCTACTCTGTGCCGTGTCCTGTGCTAGGTCATAATAAGTGGCTCCTGCCCCCCCAGAGCTGACTGTTCAGCTGAGAAGACAAAAAACTCAGCGAGAAGCTAGCATCAAAGAGACAAGTGCTGGAGGGTTTATCGTTCATTAATTCACAAATATTTGCTGGATTCCTACTCTGTGCCGTGTCCTGTGCTAGGTCATAATAAGTGGCTCCTGCCCCCCCAGAGCTGACCGTTCAGCTGAGAAGACAAAAAACTCAGCGAGAAGCTAGCATCAAAGAGACAAGTGCTGGAGGAATGGAAATCAGGGCTGGGTGGGGCGGGGGCAGGCAGGCAGGGTGCGGCTGCAGGAGGTAGAGAGCGGGCAGCCACTTGAGGATGGCGGCGGGCCAGATAAGCCTCCCCCGGGGAAGCCAAGGCCTGCAGGAGGTGGTGTCTGCTGGGCCGTGGAGCAGGGAAGAGCGTCCTGGCAGAAGGAACAGTGGAGCGAAGGTGCGTGTGTGAGCACACAGCAGATTAGAGGAGCCATCTCAGTGTGAATGTGCGGAATGGTCAGATTGGGGGGCGGGAGAGGGGGTCCCAGGACAGACATGGAGGGTCCTTAAGTCACACTGACGAGTTTGGCTTTCATTCTAGAGTCGCTGGGGATCCACTGAAGGACTTCATGCTGGAAAGCAGTACAAGTAGGTCTTTGCTTCCAAGTGGAGGAAGGACTGAGTGCAGGCATGAGTCCGGTTTTGTGTTGCTGTAACGATACCTGAGATTGGGTAGTTTATTTTAAAAAAGAGGTTTACTTGGCTCGCGATTCTGGGACAGCTGCATCTGGTGCTGACCTCAGGCTGCTTCCACTCATGGCAGAAAGCGGCAGGGTAGCTGGAATATGCAAAGACATCACATGGCAAGAGAGGAAGCAAGACTGGGAGGAGAGATGCCAGGCTCCTTCCACCATCTTCTCTGTCCTGAGGGATCCACCCCCATGACACAAGCACCTTCCACTAGGCCCCACCTCCCAACACTGCCACACCAGGGATGGGATTTCAACGTGAGTTTTGGAGGGACACACAGGTCCGAACTATAGCAGTGTATAAGTGTAAGTAGGAGCCAGTGGGTGTGTTTCAAGTATTCCAGACAAGGAATGGGGGTGCCCTGGGAAAGCGTAACAGCAATGGCAACAATGGGTTTTAGACCAACTTAGAGGTCAACTCACCAGGATCTGGTGACTGATTTTATGTGGGGTGAGGGACAGAATGAAATAAGATGATCCCAGACTTGGGACTTGGGCAACCGAAGAAATGGTGGTGCCAATCCCTGGAAGAGGGACTTGGGCAACTGAAGAGATGGTGGTGCCAACCCCTGGAAGAGGAGCCAGTAGGGAGGGGCAGGGGGTAAAGAGACGGTGAGTGCATGCGGGAATCATGGAGGTTAACGTGTCTGCAAGAGGTTCCAATGGGAAGTCTGGGAGGCAGGTGGACATTGGGCCTGGAGAGGAAATCTGCGCTGACACCCAGATTTGGGAGGCACTGGCATGTCAGATGGGTGAGCTCTCCTGGAAGTGAGTGGAGAGGGTAGAGGGCAGAGGCTCAGGACAGAGGTCAGAGGAACTCCAGGACTTTAAGAAGAAGGGAAGGGACAAGACGGGAGGAAGTGGCACGGAGAAGAGGTGCGGCCCACGAGGATGTGTTGAGGAGCCACAGCAGGGTGGGGAGAGTGTCGAAAGCAGAAGGAAGCATGCTGCACAGGGCTAACGTCAGACCAGTTGCAGGACTCCAGGACGGCCAGTCCCTGGTGACCTTAGATATGACCCTCTTTAAGGAGGAGCAGAAGGGGAGACAGTTTGGAGACACTGCTCTCTCTCTTGTTTGGTTGTGAACAGAGGGAGTGAGCTAAAGCTGGAGCTGACGAGGGACACAGGAGGCTTTAGAGGAGAGAGGTTTGGGTGTGTGTAAGGGCTGACACAAAGCAGCCAGTAGAGAGGGCTGTTCCAGTTAGCTATTGCTGTGTGACACCCAAAACCTAGGGCCTTAAGGTGACAACCATTCATTATCTCTCACGATCCTTGGATGAACTGGGCTCAGCAGGCTGTGGCTGCAGTCTGCTGTGAGTTTGACCAGGGCACCAAGGCGGCTCACTCACATGGCTGCTGGCTGATGCTGGCCATGGGCGGGAGCTCGGCTGGGGCTGTGGTGCTTCTCTTCCCTGTGACCTTTCCACCTTGGGTGGGCTTCGCACAGCATAACAGCTGGCTTCCAAGAGGGAGTATTTCAAGTGCTCTAAAGCCAAAGCTGAGGATTTCTTTATACCCAGTCTTGGAAATTGCAGAGTCACTGCCATCACATTCGATAGGTCACAGTGAGTCCCAGGCCAGCCCCGATTCAAGGAGTCGGGGGATAGACTCCATTTCTTGGTGGGGGGAGCTTCCAAGCATTTGGACAATCTTTAACGTAACACAGAGAGAATGACCCTACGAGAGAATAATTGATGGATTCACTCAGAGGGCAGGGGGCCCAGGGCACATATGGTAGGGACTGGCTTTAGAGGGAAGAAGGGTTTGGAAGGGGGTTCCAGAAGGATAGGGTCATCTTGTGTTTCATTAAGTAGATCTGAGCAGCCCAACCAACCACAAGTTTCCTGGTTGTATAGGCCACTTCAAATTTTTCCCTCCCTTTGCAGGAGAGAGCCTCTAATAACACATTTTATTGAGTGCTAATATGTGGCCTTAATCATTCTCCTAATGACCCTGTGAGGTCAATGTTGTGATGCCCATTTTATAAGTGAAGCAACTGAGGCTCAGCAAGTGTCTCTCTGTTTCTCTCTCTGAGTTTGTGGGAATGTCTGTGTTGATTGTCTTCATATAAAACATGTTTTCTCTCTGCTGTCTGAGGAGCAGGAAGATATGATAATAACTCTTTAAAGGAGGGAGCCTATAGTGGGTGAAAATTTCATTCCACCTCCGGGACAGGGGAGTCAGGATGTGGGGGAACCTTCAGGCCCTGACAGCTGTGCCTGAGATCTGGGGTTCCCGGATTGTGAGGTTCAAGGTTCTCAGGGCCAGAGGATGCAGAGGAAGGAAGAGGTGCTTAGTTGCAGAAGCCATGGATTGGTGACCACCATTCTTACCACCCTGATCATGCAATTGTGATATTAATAAAAATAATTTATGTCATGTGACTGCTTTTTAACTAGCTGCTTTCAAGACTTAAGACCGGGATTATAAAAGGCATGCATTTATAAATTATTAGCCCAGAGCTCATAAGCACATATACTTTGGGGAACACTTTGGTAGCACTTTAAATTAATTTATTGTCATTCATTCCAGCTGTCTGTGATGTAAACCTTCAGCTATAAATTTGTACCATCATCTGACACACCATTAACTAAGGTGCTGCCCGAGCCAGAGCACATAATAAAACATTCAGATACAATTTCTGTAGGGACAGACGTCTCTCCTCTCCTCTCCTGCTAATGACAAGCAACATGGAGAAAAGGCAGATGCTTGAGAGTTGTGTTGGCAAAGGAATCAGGGTGGGTAACACCCACTCTGCCCCATGGCCTGCCATGGAGCTCCTGGGGTTTCACCCCACTGTACAGACAGGGCATCAGAGATCCAGAGGAAGCCTGAGTTTGTTTAAGGCCACACAGGCAGGTGAAACCATGATCTCCATCCTACCCCAGTGTCTCCTTGGTAGAGAGACTTGAGTCTATGCTCCTGAGAACTTTGGCCTGAGCATGTGTGACCCCGGGAACTCAGAAGAAAACTTGGAGCAGGAAGTAAGGTTTCTTTGAGAGGAGTTTCTGGTGAGGCAATCAGAAAAGAATCCTGGGGAATGCTGGGGAACGAGAGGAAAAGAGTGGGGGGGGACTCATTCCATGATCACTGCCTTTAAATATCAGACAGGTGCAGAGCGGCTTGTTTGGGGTGCCCAGGAGGATGTAGCTGATGCATTGGAAGGCAGTCTCGGGGGGACAGTTTTGGATCCCATGAGGAGGGGTGTGGTAACAGTGGGAGCTGGCTGAGGTTGGGGGAGCTCCCCATCACCAGGGGATGCAGCTGGAAGGCTTTGGAGGACATGGAACGGTGCATTAGTTTCCTGTACCTGCTGTAACAAACGACCACAGAAGGGGAGATGTGAAGCAACACGAACTTACTGTCTTACAGTTATGGAGGTCACCACTCCACATGTGTCTCAGTGGAGTCAAATCAAGGTGCCCCTTCTGGAGACTCTGAGGGAGAGTCTGATGCTTTGCCTTTTCCAGCTTCTAGAGGCTGCCTGTGCTCCTTGACTCACGGCCCCTTTTTTGTCTTTGAAGCCAGTGGCGTCAGGCCGAGTCCCCGCTTGCTGCCATCTCTTTGGTCCTTGCTCTAGTGCCTCTGTTTTCCTCTTTAGGCACCTTGTGATTCCACGGAGCCCACGTGACCGGGATCATCTCGTCATCTCCAGGTCAGCTGGTTAGCAGCCTTAACTCCATCTGCAGCCTAATTCTCCTGTCCGTGCACCCCGACATCCTCCTAGGGTCCCGGGACCGGGACCTGCACATCTTTGGGGAGGGCTATCATTCTCCTGGTACGAGTGGGGAGTAAGGCCTCGGAGGTTTCCGTCACACAGAGAGATTCTCTGATCTGGAACCAGAGGTGGACATTTCCACTGTTTCTCCTAAGCAAGGTGAGGTACAAGGAGAGGATGAAGAAGGGAGAGGAAAAAGCAGAAAGACAGTGGGGAGAGGAGGCAGGGCTCGGGGGCGGGATAGGAGGAGGGAGAACGGGGCAGGAGGCAAAGCGGCCGGCGAAAGAGCAGGAGGAAGGAAGGTTGAATTACGTCCGACACCAGCCGCCTTCAGCTCCTACACTCCCTGCGAGGTCGAGCTACGACCAGGAGACCTGAGCCCAATCCTGTTCTTGCTGCCGACCAGCTGTGGGACCTGACGCCAGTCTGCTGCCCGCTCTCGCTGGCCTCACTTACTCCCCTGGAAAATGAGGTCCCGCTGGCTCTCTGGCCCTGGTCTCTCTGAGTTACTGGTATAGAGTGGGCCACTGGTATTGAGGGAGGCCTTAGGGGATGCCACACTGGGGACGGGCCACGACGATGAGAATGTTCCCGAGGGGCTGCCTGGCAGCATGGGGGCAGCACCCTCCCCAGTGGCCGCTCATCGCTGCTCCCTGAAGGGAGGACTGTGGGGCCCAGAAGGTCCCTGGGCTCTGGGGGCTTCATTCTGGGAGCGGCAGGGACATGCCCAGACTGGGAGCAGCTGTGAGTCTGCCACCGTCCACCTGAGATAGGGTCGAGGGTCCCCCACTGCCACCCACACCCAGCAGCCTTCTGTTCTCATCTGGAAGCCTTAACCATCCCGGGGGTCTGTCCTGGGGCTTTGTTGCAGCCTGGAAGAGGTTGGGTGTTAGGGCAGGGGCTCCATCTTTCTGCAATCTGATCTGTCCACCTCCCTCGTTTCTCTCAAGTTCTGCGGATGAGGTCCTGAGCTTGGATAGCACAGAACTGACCCACGGGACTGTGGATGGGGCAGCACGACAATCACTCCAAACCGCTCAGTGGCACAGTGGCCAGCACATAACAGGAGATTCATGGTGGGGTGGCCTTCCTGCTAGCGCTGTCCCTGGACTTGCTGTGTTCATTCATTCTCAAGTGCACCCCCCTCCTGACATCTGTCAGGGACACGGGACGAAATAACTGCAGGTCTGAGCGCAATCACTCCAAACTGCTCAGTGGCACAGTGTCTGGCACATAACAGGAAATTCATGGTGGGGTGGCCTTCCTGCTAGCGCTGTCCCTGGACTTGCTGTGTTCATTCATTCGCAAGTGCACCCCCCTCCTGACATCTGTCAGGGACACGGGACGAAATAACTGCAGGTCTGAGCTTGTGGCCTCTCCTCAGGTGACTGGGCCTTTGGGGTTGATGTTGTCACCCCATTCGTCCTGCTGGCCTGGAGGGGGCCCTCAGAGGCTATGTGGGCTGTGATGTCCCTGAGGCAGGGCTTGCGTCTGCTTGGCCTCCGGGGCTCCAGGAGGCACCCCGGCAGTTTCCCTAGCATGCTGGGCTGCGTGTTAGGATGAAGGGATGTGGGAAGGCAGGCCGAGTGAGTGAGCGCTCAGCTGGCCCTTCATGCTCTCAGCAGCTGTCGCTCAGCTGGCATGGGGGGAGCTGGGACCACCCAGCCCTGTGCCCCAGGGGCTCACTGTGTGGCTTCTGCCCTGTGTGTGTTACCATGGTGGGGGTGTGGACCACTGGCCTCAGGGAAGGAGGGCGAAGGCTTGGGGTGGGGCATCTGTGGCCTGTGACCTCCAAGGTCAGCCCCTGAACTGGCGGCACCCCCTCTGCCCTGGTACTCGCATCTCCTCTTATCTCTGGCCAGACTTTGAAGAGCCAAGAGCCAGTTCTGTTAATCAATTATCTGCTGTCTGCGCTGAGAGCAGGGCTGCCTAGCCAGATAAAGCCACAGGGGAGGGGAGGGGACCGGGAGACAGGCAGGGTGCGTAAGGGGAGCCCTCCCCCTCGCCAGGTGTGCACTGCCACACTCACGCACACCTCTGGACACATCTTTGGGCACATGCATCACCTCTGCCACCTGTGCATACAGCCTTGCATCCTCTCGTGCACACCTGGACCCCTCCAGCAGCACATCCCCTACACACAGTCCCCCAACAGCTACACTGTCACCTGCACCCTGCCTAGACACACCCTCTCCCAACATGTGCCCACAGTGCCTGCTCCCCACCTACCTGCCCACCCGCACGTACCCCTTCCATGCCTTGACACTCACACACCTCCACACACCTGTGCACACACACATTCACACACACACAGGCCTTGCCCGCACCCATGCTGAAGGCTTCCTTTCGGTTCCCCAAGGTGGGGGTGGTGGCAGTGTGGATGGCTTCATGAAGTTTCTGGGGACAGATGGACCATTACCTGGGGCCGGTTGGTTTGGTCTGAACTTTTGGCCGTGGAATCAGGAGACCTGGATCTGAGGTAGAGTTCTAGATTTACTGACCCTGTGGGGTCCCGGATGAGTCCCTTTCCCGATTCAGACCTGTTTCCTCAAATGCAAGACGGGAGCAATGCCAGCCCCAGTGGGGGTTTCTGGGAGACCCAGTCAGATACCATCGTGGACGTGCCAAGTCTTCGTGGACTCAGAAGGGGTCCGTCTGTATTGATATTGCTTTGTTTGCTGCCATCATTGCTAATTGGCTCCTCTGAAGTCCTGGGAAGCCACACCCATGGGCTTATGACCAGGAAAACCCCCCAGTCCTGGTAACCTCAGTGACCCCTACCGCGCACCAAGTCACTTGAACCCTGCCGGGCTCCGACTTCTTACCCAGGCAAGAGAAACCGTGGTGCCCTCAGTCCCTCCAGCGAGGCCCTAACTGCCACCTCGGTCCATGCCATGCCTCCCCCACCAAGATTTTGGTACAAATTGGGTTTCTAGTGCGTCTCCCTCCCCGAGATTCTTTTGCCAAGAAGAAATGTGGCAACTCGAGGGTGACATCACCATATGTGGGGCCAGGAGGGCTGGAGGAGCCATCAGCAGCTCGGCAGGCCAGCGGTGGCTGGGGCCGAGGTGGGGGTTGGCAGTGGGAGTGCGTGTGTCACGTGGGAGTGTGGAGGTGTGTGTGACTGTGGGGTGTCCGTGTGGGTGCAGAGGAGCTGGTGGGGATCCGGGAGCGTGAGTGAGTGAGTGTGTGTGTGTGTGTGTGTGTGGGCCTGTGTAAACAGGGATGCAGACTGTGTGGCTGTGTGAATATGCAGGGTGCATGAGTGTTTGTGCCGTCTGGTGAGTCTGAGGACTGTGGGTGTGAACATTTATTTGGGTGTCTGAGCGCGGCTATGTGGTGTGTGTGCATGTATGGGTGAGTGTGCCTGACCTTGTGAGTGTGTTGTGTGTGGGTTGTGGTGGTGCTTCTGTGGTGCCTGGGATGTGAGTGTGGAAGCTCAGTGTGTGTGTGTGTGGTGTGTCTGTGAGTCTGGGCATGGGTGTGTTATATGTCTGTCTGTGTGAATGTGTTTGTGTTGTATGTGGTGTGACTGTGTGTGTGGGTCTGGACTGCGTGTGGCAGGTCTGTCAGGGTGGGAATGTGGTGTGTGGCATGCCTGTGCGTGTTTGTATTGTGTGTGTGTATGTGTATGTGTGTGGTGTGAGTCTGTGTGTGTCTGGACTGCGTGGGGCAGGCCAATCTGTCAGGGTGGGCATGTGGTGTGTGACGTGTGTGTGTGTTTGTATTGTGTGTGTGTGCGTGTGTGAGTCTGTGTGTCTGGACTGCGTGGGGCAGGTCTGTCTGTCGGGGTGGGCTGGGGTGTCTGGGGAGGCTGTGGTGCGGGTGTGTGGTGTGGGTTCTGTGTCGGCGTGTGTGTGAGTGCAGCGTGCAGTGAGCGTGCGGGGTGGTGGGGGAGAGGCGGGCAGGCAGGCGGCCAGGGCGCTTCCCCTGCACGGTGGCTGGGCTGACAGCCGGGCAGAGAAGAAAACTAGACGTCAGGGAAATCAGTCAGAGACAAATCGATTCCCTTTAGAGGTGAGAAAAAGCAGATGCTGCGGCTGCTGGTGGCCTGTTAGGCTCCAAGCCACATCCCTCCCAGCCCTCCCCCACTCCTCTGCACTGCCAACGCCCCCTGCCTTTGTTAGGGGCCCTGTTGTGGGGCCTGCCGCCTGGCTGCCTCCCCAGCCCAGCCTGCGCAGGGGTGCCCGCTGCACAGAGCCTGTGCTGGGCACGTGTGTGTGTGTGCCTGTGTGCATGTGCATGCGTGTGTGTATGTGTGAGTGGGAGGTGCAGACCTTGTTGTGGGCCTCGCCCAATGACAGAGCCCCCCAAGGACTTCAGAGACAGTTGGTCACCAACTGGCCCAGGGACCCCAGGGAGCTGGAGGCAGCATGCATGAGGAGCTGTCCTTGGGTGGGGCTGGTCCTTCATCCGCTTTCCATGGACACGTCAGGCCCCAGGCTCCAGCAGCATTGCCACTTTTTGTACCCTAGTGAGGGGGGTGTCTGTTCTCAGATGCCACCCCCTGCCAGGCTGGCCCAGATCAGCCTGTGGAGCCTCAGACCCTCATGCGGGCCAAAGATCCGCCTTGTGGCCTCACCCTGCAGTGGAGCTTTGGGGGCTCGGGCTCTGGAAGCTGCTGCTGCAGGGCGGGGTGGGGGAACCCTGACCCCTGCCTGGATCTTGCTGACACCTCAGTGGTCAGGTTACTATTCCACCCTGACTCCAGGCCCTCCTCTCTGCCACCCCCTTTTCAATGGGGTTGCAATATCCAAGATGAATCAGGAAACGAGGGTTAAGCCTGTGTTTGCACAAAGTGACTCTTCTGTACACAGCTGTCACATGCCTACTGGTAGGCAAAGACCATTTGAGACCAAGATATGGATGCTTGGGTCACTCGGTTTATTAAATACACACACATACACACACAATATCAATCCTTTACCTACTTCTTATTTAAACTAATTGGTCCCTTAAGGGCATACTACACATGACTCCGATTTTTTATCCTGCTAGGAACAGGTTAGGGATCTTACATCTCTGGTGCAAGGTCCTTTCCTGACTCACACCCACCAGGAACTGGATACATCTGATGGAGCATGATTGATGGTCCTTGACAACGTGGCTCGAGGGTGTCGTACACTTGGGTCCCTTCTTTTTTTTTTTTGTCTTTTTCCGTGTCCGGCAACGGATTGCAACCCTCAGTGTTGCCCCCGTACCGGACCGGGGACCGGCAACGGGAT
>NW_007728409.1:111102-158110 GCF_000696425.1 Galeopterus variegatus
AGCCAGTGAGCGGGAACCGGTCTGTATGTGGGATCCGAACCCTCGGCGGGAGCACGGCCGCGCTTCCCAAGCGGCGCACTATCCAGTGTGCCACCGGGCCGGCCCCTTGGGTCCCTTCTTGAACTCCCAGAGGAAATAGCACCTCATCGACAGCACCGTCCTGCAATCCAGCAGCTCAATGAGTGCAGCAATTTGGGGCTTTTGCCTCCGTTCCTTATACTCTGCTCAAGGTCTGTCGTGGTCAGTTAAGTCCTTATCACAGAGTTACAGCTGAGTCCTCCCAAGATCAGATGGTAATGTCTCAAAAGGAGGTGATCGGTTAAGGCCCAGGGCATTCACGTCATGTGGGCCTGTCCTGCTTAGGTCTGTCAAGTTCATGACGTAAGTTCTCTAACCAAAGTCCCTCCGTGACACTCTAATATAAAAACACTTTTTTAGCACTCCCAACAGCAGCGCTGCTTCCAGAGCATCTCCTACCCAGCACAGTAACTGAGTGTTTGCTCCAGGCCAGGTGCCAGATCCGGCAGCGAGCAGCCTGGGCCTGCCTTCAGGGAACCTTGCATCTAGATGGGAGACACACTGTGACTCCAGCTGGGACTGAGAAGTATAGGGTGAGAAGAGTGTTGGAAGGGTCTCCACGTCAGACCTGGCCTCCTCCCCACCCGGACTTCCGGCCCTCTCTTCTCCAGGGGCCTGCAGGTGGCCAGCTTCGGCTCAAGCTGCTCCTTCTGCAGGCAGTGCCTCCACTGGCCCTCCGAGCTCTTTCCCGGGGAGCTCTCCCTGAGAAGCCACCACCTCTCCTCCACACTCCACCCTGCCTAGGACGGTGGCTCTGCCAGGCCCGAGGTTCCATCTTTCTTCCTTCTCAGGACAGCTGGGCTTCGTCTATCATGGATGCCCTGCTATTTAAGCATAAAGTATTTGCTGCTGGAGCTGCTCTGCTGAGTAGTTGGTAGAAGTGGCCGTTCTTGGGGCTTGGTTTCTGCAATGCCCACACCAACAGAGACTCCCTGCCTTTGCCTCTGCTCAAGAAGACCCTCGAGACCCTGCTCTCAGCTCCTCACTATCAGGCACGTCCCAATATGTCTACTTGCCTGAGCTGGTCACACTCTGGAATCTTCAACTTGCACTGAGAGACCTGTGCTCCCAGCCCTCCACAGTCTAGGGCTGTGTGTCCCCAGACAGGCACTAAAGCTCTCTGAGACTTGCTTCCTCCTCTGCTAAGGGGATGAGGATCCAAGCCTTGCTTACCCCAGAGGAACTCAGAGCAGGTGGTGGGTATGAGAGCGCTGGGAGTACCAGCTGTGTTTTGGTTACTGGTGTTCGGGGGGGATGGCTCATAGAACCCTTTTCAACCCCCATCCCTGGCCAGGATTCCCAATGTCCACCCAGATGGGAGAGGCCAAGGATCGATTTACAAACATTGATTGAGCCAATTTGGGGCAAGCCCTGTTGTGGGCATACAGCACTCAGCATAGTGCCTGGCCCATGGGATGTGTTCAAAGAAACAACAACAGAGAGAATGAATGCTCAGTTGCATGCGTGTGGATGTAGCTGGCTGTTCCATGCCCCCAGGGAGCTTATAGTATCACTGGGATGCGTTGGGTGGGACAGGAGAGTAGGCTGATTCCAGCTCTGCTTCTGACCTGCTCCTGGCCTTCCTGTTTACCCCTCGGCAAAATCGAGGGCTCAAGCTCTGTGACCTTGAAGACCATTTCCTGCTGTGATATTAATACCACCACTAATAATAACAGTAGCAGTTGAGGCAGTAGCAAGCAGACTAATATTAGCCACACCTGTCGGGGGCATGGCACGTGTCAGGCACTTCCATACGGGGTGATGTCAGTCCTCGTGTGCCCTCTGAGCTCCGTGAGCTACACTCAGCATCCCCACGATGATGCTCAGCTACTCCCCCAGAGTCAGGACAGAACTCACGGCTCTTTTGGGGGGGCTCTGAGGATGGCAGGGAACAGAAGTGCTTAGCTGAGCCCAAGTAAAGGAGGGCCAGGGAAAAGAGTCGTATTGTGGAGAACTGGGTGACTCCAACTGGTAGGCTGCTGGCAGAACTGGCTGGGAGTGTGGCATGGGACTTCAGGGAGCCAGGGATCACCCAGGGCAGCAGCAGAAAGTCTCTGCAGCTGCAGACTCTGCATCACCCTCACGTACTTCGGTCTCCCCTGACTTTGCTTCTTTCCCTTCTGTGCCAGCTCCCATATTCCCTTCTTCCTCTCTGCATGTCTGGCCTGGACCTCAGCCCCTGCTACTCTAGCTGTGGCTGCCCTATGGCCCCAGCTCTCCCCTGGGCTTCTCTCCAGGCCCTGTCCCTCCCAGCCTGCCCATTCAAGGTCCACAGCCCTGGTGATCTTTTCACACCCTGCCAGGGCCTATTCCCCCCCCACCTGCCTCTGGATTGGCTGCCTGTTGGTCAGGTCCCACCTCTCGTCCAATCAGTGGCAGTGGGCGGGGCACTTCCTCTTCAATTCTCAAATGCTGCCTCAGGACCCTGTTATACTAGAAAAAATTGTTGAGGACCTGAAAGAGCTTTTGTTTATGTTAAATATTGTTAAATCTCTGTTGACATTTACCATATCAGATATTAAAACTGAGAAATTATAAAATATTTATTAATTATTTAAGAGCAACAAGAGAAAACCACGACATATTAACGTAGGTAATATATTCTTCATAAAAAATAACTGTCTTCTAAAACAAAGGAACTTAAGCAGAAGCGTGGCATCGCTTTACGTCTTTGCAAATCTCTTTAGTGATTCACTTCAGAAAAGACAACTGGGTTCTCCTGCCTGCCTCTGAATTCAATCTGTTGGGAGTCGCATGTCATGAAGCCTCTAGAAAATTCCACTGGATGCTTGCAAAAGAGAGAAGGTGAAAGATAACGCCTTCTAACTTTGTTGACTCACCTTCTTCCCCAAAAGAACAAGGGTCTGAGGTTGTGCCTGATGCCCCTGTAAGGGCCTTCAGGTCGCACCTTGACCCTTTTCAACTTGACAGATGCTTTAGGAACCCAGCAGACAGCCCCAGGGAGGACCTGGCTCCCCAGAGCTCAGCAGTCCGGGGTAGGAGCTGCAGGCTGGATCAGTGGAAACTGGGGCCGGGAACAGCTTCCCAGAGGACTCAAGAGGTGAATAAAGCCATGAAAGACGAGCATATCTGGGGAGGCAGAAAGGAGGGAGAGTTTTCCAGGCAGTGGGAATGATTGGGCACATCTTCAAAGTGGGAAAGAGAGGCATTGGGCCAAAGCTGGCCGAGACCTTCAGGCCCCAAGCACTGACAAGACCACGGTGCTCGGTCCCACCCCATGTAACTCCAAATAAAGTTTATTTTCCATAGTGACACTAAGCTTCCTCTCATGTCGAAGTTAAAATAGGCTCTTTGTAGTTTCTGGATTGCAAAATTGTGGGTAAGTGCACAGAAGCAGAACTCGGCTTGTCTTTTGGTGCCATGCTGTGTGAGTGCCTGAGGCATGGGCTTGCCTCTGTGTCCTCACCTGGAAAGCAGGGAGAATGCCACCCAGCTCCTGCAGTTGGCAGTAGTGAAGGCACCAAGAGATAGGGATGAGGCATCTGGTGCAGAAGTGGGACCAGCCCCAGAGGCGTGCTCGTCCTGTCTCCTCCCTTGTTCTGTGCTGGAGGTCAGATCCTGGCTCACAGGAACTGCTCATCAAATATCTGTCAGATGAAAGAATTGATAAATGAATACATCGGTGGCTCAGGTAACGTTGATTCCTTCCCTATGCAAGTCCTTGTCCAACTATCTTCTTTTACAGATGGGGAAACTAAGACCCAGAGAGGCGGAGGGCATGTTTAAGGCCATGCAGCAAGTGAGGGCCTGAGCCGAATCCTGAACTGAGCCTCTGCTACCATTAGCCATGGGACTGACAGTGAAGGGGTGTGTCAGGGAGGGGTTGGGCCCTGCCCTGGGTACATGCATGTGTGTGTGTCTCTTCTTCCCAGTGCTGCTTCCTCTTGCTGAAAGGCCTGTAGTGGGTGGGTGGCCTGCCTGGCCGCCTGCACACCTCATCCTATTTACTGGGTTTTCTGTACAGCCCGAACTGCAACTGTAGGGAGGTGTGATCTTGTGGACCACAGCCCTGTCTGCAATGAAATCGTGATTTCTAAGAGAGCCCAAGCTGAGGATGGAGAGCAGAAAATTCCAAGAGGTGGGAGTCAGGAGGGGTGCTATATACCCTTCCCACCCCAGGGCTGGGAAGGGTGCTTTCCTTCCACCTCCTGTGGAACTCTCCCAGGCCAGGTGACCCCATCCTGGTCGTGAGCATGTTTCCCAAAGGGTGTCATCGGTCAGCTGTCTACTTCCTACCAGAACTGCTCCAAGCGTGGCCTGCAGAGCAGCAGCATCAGCTGCGACTGGGAGCTGGTTAGGAAGGCAGAATCTCAGGCCCCACCCCGGACCCAACCCGCCAAGCCCTCTTCATTCAGTAGAGCTGGAATTAAAAGGGGGCGGGTGTTTCCTGGCAGGACTTAGAAACTCATTTAAACTGAGTGTTCGTTGTCTTTCCATCCATCCATCCACCCACCCATGCATCTACTTGTTTTTCATTCAGTAGATCCGTACACATTCAGGTGCACCTAGAAGTTGAAACAGAAAAGTTAGGGACCCCCCGGTCCCTCTCGCTTGCCACGAGGCACCGCTGTGTGGCCGAGGAGATGGCCTTCTGCCTCCTTGATTCTCCAGACATACCAGTGGTTCTTCAGGCCAGTCACTTGCCTGAATCTGAGCAAATCTGTGGTCTCTAAGCCTAAGGAAGCCGCCTAATGTGGTGTGTGGAGAGGCGGGCACAGCATGTGCTTGGCATGTACTGTGTGCCAGGCGTTTTCACACGTGTGGCCTTCCACTTTCCCTTTAGACTAGGTGGCATCATTCTATTTTACAGGTGAAGAAACTGAGGCTCGAAGAGACCAAGGCTGCAGAGCTTCAAGAGGACAGAGCCGAAGTTCGAACCAAAGTCAGTTCTTCCTGACGCAGAGGCTGTGCCCTTTCTTCTGTTCCATGTTGTCTTGTTCTTGGTGGACCTGGGGATCCAAAGCTAGGAGTTAAAGGCAGGCTGATTTGGGAAGTGCTTCTAGTTACCTGTGCTGTCTAGAGATGAGCAGGCTACTTATGAGGAGGTGAGCTCCCCGTCACTGGAGCTGTGCGAGCAGAGACTGGGAATCTGGCCATGATGGTGGTCCTGTGCAAGTGTGATGGGGCAGCCCTGAGACCAGGTGACCTTTGAAGGCTTCTGCTTTTGGAGGTGGGCCTGCTCCCAGGTCAGTGCCCCGATAGATAGAGGCTCTGCAGCCAGCTGCTTATTATCTGTGGATCCTCTGAGGAGATCCTGCCAGCTCCCAAACAGGAAACATGTCCAGAAAGCTGTAATTAGAGCCAGGAGCCACAGGCCCGAGAGGTGCCTGCCACAGCTTCAAGTGCAGACACGCCACCCTGGCAAAGTCTCTGGGAGATACCCAGTGAGTCAGGTCCTCAGATCCTCTCCCTGCATGTGGCACCCCTGCCCCACCACGTTCCCCCTGGAAGGAAACCAGCGTCCCCTGGGTGTCTGGCTTTCACATATGTCCTTTCTTCTGTTCCTCCTCAGAACTCTGGAAGGGAAGAAATATCCACTGCTGTGGCTCCCGGATGTCACCCGACTCATTCAAGGTCATCCTACTGTGGTGGAGACAGATTTACGCCCTTGTCTTGTGAGTGCCTGGTCCAATCTCTTCACCATGCTAGGGGAGGATGTCACAGTCAAAGGAGAGGCACAAGTGGACAGTGGCAAAGGGAGAGGAAGTCTAGGTGGGCCAGGGTGGGTCATGCGCCTACCCTGACTGACTGTACCTTCATTCAGCTGTTTTGAATCTGCCATAGAGGGATGGGTCCCTGCAGTGTTCCTATGCCCAGCTGTTGGGCAACCCATGGCAATTGGGGTTTTAGAACATGGCCACAAATTCTTGACACTTCTCCCTCTGAGAGCTGGGGTTTATGTCTCCTTCCCTTGAATCTGGGCAGATTTATGACTTCTTCACCCCACAGAGTGTGGCAGAAGAGACCCTAAGCCAGCAAAGACCACGCAACCTCCATATTGTTCCCTGGCACCCTTGCTGTTGGAGCCCTGAGCCACCATGTAAGAGGCAGGAAGAATCGCTCTCCTGAGGCTGCCATGTTGTGAGGAAGCCCAAGCCACATGGAGAGGTCAACAGTTCCAGCTGAGCTCAGCCATCCAGCCTCTCCAACTGTTTGAGTTTTCCTAACTGAGGCCCCAGACGTCATGGAGCAGAGACAAATCATCCCTGCCGTTCTCTGTCTGAACTCCTGACCCACAGAATCCAGGAGCATAATAAAATTGTTTTGTACCACTATGTGTTCGGGTGACTGGTTATGCAGTAGTAAAGAACCAAGACAGCTCTGCCAGCTGGGAAGTGCCATGCAGTCATCTCCCAGGTGCCGCAGGCCATCTCCCCCACCCCCCGACCTGCCCCTGGGAAGCTGGCCAGGCTCATTGACCCAGGCCAAACCATTGCTCAAAGGGGAGGGCAGAAGACTGGGGGGGCTCTGCATCTCCTGGGGGTTAGAGCTGCTCAGCTTCCTCTGCCCACACCCTTCCCAAAGATGAGCTCCCCAAATTTGGGGTCTGCCTTAGGCCCTCTTGTGTGTGATTAAAAGTCCTGGTTCCTGCTCCACCACTTCTTAGCTGTGAGATCTTGGGCAAGTTACTGAACTCAGTTTCTTTACTCTGTAAGACGGGGGTGATAATTACCTACCTCAGCATTATTGATCCAGCAGTGCCTGGTACACAGTAAGTGCTCTGATCAGTGTGGCCCATTATTATTATCCCTGAAGTCATCCTCTTTCTGGGCCCTTCCTCAGCCTCCCATAGTGCCTTGGGCTCCCCGTAGGGACCCTGGTTACATTGTAACTGCCTGTTTCTTATATGTCTCCCCTCCAAAACCTTAAGCTCCAGGACAGCAAGGCCCACATCTGTCTTGCTTGCCTCTGCTTCTCCAATGCCCCATACAGTGCTGGCACTAATTAGGTGCTTACTCAGCAAATACGGGTTGCACAAATGAACTTTTGATAAATAAACAAATAGCAAGAAGAACAATTATGCTCCATGTTTAAAATATCCCAGCCTCATCTGCCTGTGCCTTAAGCCAGGCCAGGAGAGGATGACTTCCATTCTGGTCGCTACGGGACCACTTTTGCTGAATTGTCTGTTGGCATGGTGTCATTCCCAAAAACCATCTCCATGAGACTTGTCTTTGTGTCTATTCTGAGAATGTCATAAGGAGGAACTGCCAGGAAAACTGCCTGCTTTAAAACCATAGACAGTTATGATTTTCTTACACATTGGGCTTTATTTGCTCGGTTAATGTCATGAACATTGTGCAGCTGACCAGGTTTCCTCTTTTACATTTGCTGCCAGGAAGCTCAGGTCTAAAATTTTGAGCCTTTGAAACAATGTTTAGTAGATTGTATTCTTTACTTTTGAATGAGCCAGATTTCTGGCTCATTTAATGTTCCTTCCTCTATTTTGCTTCTTACATTTTTATTAATTTCTAATTTATGTTTTGTTGTGGTACATTACGTATCCTTATAAATCCCCAGATTTGTGTGTGCTTTAAGTCACTTCTTTCTTCTGAACAAGGTAAGACATCACTAAGTCTGTGTATGCACAGAGTGCTTCGAAGCTTGCAGGATTCTCAGGCTGGCCCAGGACCTGGCTTGCAAGCTAAAGAGTGCTGGTGCCGGTTCTGCTCACAGCCACCCAGACCCCTGGCAGCCTGTGGCCTTCATGCACTGAGTGGCTGTCTCCTGGCAAGAATGGGTCTAGCTCACGGCCTTCTCCTGAGCTGCTGGCCTTGCCAGCCTGCTGCTGGCTTCTTGACCAGCCTGGCCTCGGTGGTTACTGACCCCCTGCCTCGTCTCCCGTCGGTGTTGATGCTTAGTCCTGCTCCTGAGAAACTGGCCTGGCTCCCTTCTCAGCTAAGATTTGACCTTGTCCCTTGGATGCGGTCAGATTCCAGTTGCCATGGACAACCACACCACAAAGGGCCATCCAGGCTGGCCTAGGCCAGGGCAGCTGACCTCCAGGCCCTGAGGACAGTCCCTGAGCAGCTTGAGGCAGGAGCAGGAGGTGGGAGTTAATAATAAAGCAGGTACAGGGCTGGAGATGGACATTTACCCCCAGAGGTAGTGACAGTGGGTAGGATGAGCCCCACTTGACAAATGGGGGGCCTGAGGTTTGGAGAGACATTACTTGCCCCAGGTCACACAGGAAGTCAAAGGATGAGAGCGTTTTTGCCTTCCAGCCTTCTAACACACCTCCTCCTATCCCAGAGGTAGGGCCTGACTCTCTACCAGACATTGAGGTAGGGGAGTTTTCAGTCACTTCCTGGCAAGGAGGTCCCTCTGAAGGCCACAGTCCATTGGGAACTCCATAGCCAGCGAAAGTTACCAATTGCCAAGAGGGTGCATGGGCTGCCAGGTTCCCTCCTTTTCCTTCACAAAGCATGGTTTGAGAAGGAGATTCAGGGCACATGCTCTATCTGCCTGCTGCATGCAGAAATGGGGGGAGGGCAAGTAGGACAGGTGTTGGGGGGTGGAGCAGTGAGGGCGCTGCCTCAGGTAGGGTTCTTTTTGGTCTCTGCCAGGATTCAGAGCTGGGTCCTCTGATCAAGCAAGTCCCTCTATTCTTCCTGTTGAGGCATGGGCCACCTTGGAAGTGGTGATAGCAGAGGACTTGAAAGACCATCCTCCCTCCCCAGTCTGGGCATCAAGATAGCTAGTGTCAGCCCCTCCCTCTCTGAGTGACCTCAAGCATGTTCCCTGACTCTGAGGGCCTGAATTTTGTCATCCGTTAAATGGGACCGTTCTTTTTGGTCTCTGCCAGGATTCAGAGCTGGGTCCTCTGATCAAGCAAGTCCCTCTATTCTTCCTGTTGAGGCGTGGGCCACCTTGGAAGTGGTGGTAGCAGAGGACTTGAAAGACCATCCTCCCTCCTCAGTCTGGGCATCAAGACAGCTAGTGTCAGCCCCTCGCTCTCTGCGTGACCTCAAGCATGTTCCCTGACTCTGAGGGCCTGAATTTTGTCATCCGTTAAATGGGACCCCAAGTTCTTGCCCACCTGCCTCTCAGTGGTGTTGGGATAACTGGAACCTATTTATTCTAAAATGTTTCCTTCCCCATCTCTCATCTGAAATGCTGTGCAGAAATGATTCCCCTGGGGAGCTCTGTGTACCTCCTCACCGCTGACTCTCGTTGCTGAAAGCAACAAAACCTCTCCAAGAAACAAAAGACATCAGTGCATCAGAACTCGCAGAGTGGATGGCGATGTTTGAATTGGAAATCACCGAGGTGGTTTGGTTTCCATTCTGTATCAGAGTTCTATTCATGCTGCGAGAATTGGTTAAGGTTTTGTGCAGTTTCACAAACACTGATTGCGTGCCTGCTCCTTGCTCAGCCCGAGCTGTATTGGAGCTGGAGAGGTGACAGCCCTTATGTGCAGAAAGCGCTGACCTCCGAGTCAGCCAGACCTGGCTCCGGGTCCCGGCTCTCGTCCACACTACCTCCATGACCTTAAGCAAGTCGCCTCCCCTCTCTGAGCTTCAGCTGTCACATGTGTGATGTGGGACTCACGAGAGCACCTTCCTAACAGATTAAATGAGAAAAGACAAAATTTTTTTATTAACAGTGACTGAAATACTAAGTGTGGTTATTGTTTTATTAGGAACATTAGGAAGACACGGGCTCTGCTCCCAGGACAGTCCAGTTCAGTAACCGATTAGTTATGATACTGGGAGTTTAGGGCTGGGGGGCCACGTGCATAAGATGCTGTGGGCACGCAGGGAGGCAAGGAGACTTCTTGGAGCTGGTGACGACTTCCCAGCACATAGCAGGCAGTCCTGCCCAGGACTACTAAAAGAAGGCCCACGTGGGATTTAGACAAGTCCCTTCTAGATTTCTGGGAAGACAAATCCTGTATATGCTAGCTCTCTTACTTGATACTGCCCTCAAATTCTCCTGATGGCATTTTCAGGAAAGTGACAACCACACCTGTATCTTTGGACACAGGGAAGTCTGTATCTTTGTTCAGGTAAGGCGGAGGGCTGTACCAGTGGGTGGTTTGTTGATTCTTCAGAGGCTCCATGATGGAGGTGGTATCGGATGCATGGTGGGGAGGGAATTCTGGACAAGAGAAGGGCAAGGGAGGGCAGGAGCCTGGTGTGCATAGGGCAGAGTGAGAGCGTCAGCCCCACCCCATCCCCCACCTGCTGTCCTCTGCCAGGCCCAGTGTGCAGAGCTGCCTCAGCCAAAGAGTTTGTGTTGGAGTGCCTGGGGGCTGGGGAGGTTGCGCAGGCTCAGAAAGTCAGGGAGTGACTTGGAAAGAGGGGTGTGCTGGTTCCTGGCAGCTTGGGCCAGGCTGGGTCGGTGGAGGGATGAGGGACACAGGCAGAGATGCAAAAGGCTATTTAGGCAGCCAGGGCACTAGTGCAGGGTAGGGGACTGGATTCTGCCAGGATGGATGGACTCCATCAGGTCCTGGGTCCTAATACCCTCATCCCCTATGTTCCCTATATGTGCTGGGTTTTCTCCATTCTCCCCTCACACTCGTTCTTGAGCCTTCTCCACCCTACTCTGGGAGAGTGACCCCTGTGGATTGAAGCAAACAATTTACTGTTCCCTGGATTCCAGTGAGTCCAGTCAGTGCGGTTTGGTGTGGTTACTATCTCTGCATAAGTAACTACACTGTGGCCTAAAACATTGTGCTTACTGATTCTGTGGGTAGGAAATTTAGAAAGTGCATATCAGGGATGCTTGTCTTTGCTCCACAGTGACAGAGACCTCAGGTGAGAAGACTCAAAGCCTGGGGGACAAATGCTCTGTAGGCTCACTCACTCACATGCGTGGCAGCTGATGCTGCCTCTGGTGGGGACCTCTGTTGCAGTAGTACACTGGACTCTCCATGTGGCTGCTTGGGCTTCCTCACAGCATGGTGGCTGCCTTCAAAGAGGGACCATCCCAAAGAGAAGCAGGTGGAAGATGCATCACTTTTTATGACCTAAGCTCAGAAGTCACAGAGAGTCACTTCTGCAGTAACTGTAGCTGTGCCCAGATTCGCGGAGTGTTAAAGTCTCACTGGAGGAAGAGCATGTGGGATGGGAGACAGTGAAGCAGCCGTGTGGGAATGTCGTCTGCCCCTGGGTGAACTGGCTGGAGATCGTTTTCCTTCATTTACTTACTCTCTCACTGGTCCAATCCACAAACACTCCGTGTGTCAGTAATGACTGTGTTCCTCTACCCGAGGCCACGGTTCCTGCTGTTTGCTGTCTTCTTCACGGCAGCTCTGCTCCACGGGGTATTGGGAACCATCTCTTCCCCATCCATTTCTAGCCCCAGGAATGGTAGCAGCTCCCACTGCTGCAAACCCTGGCGTGCTTCACCAGCCCTTTCTGGTGTCTTTTAACCCTGCCCATACTTTTTAAGAAGTCCCTTCATTAAACTCTCTTCAGTAACCCCTCTCAAGTGATCATTTCCTGCCAGAACTATCACGATACACCATATGACCTAGAAGGAACCAAGATTCAGACTTCCCAAGGCCCCACAGCAAATGCCTGGAGGAGGCAGGATTTGAACTCAGATCTCCTGGTTGCATGTTGTGTGCCGTCTTCGAGGGCGCCACTCATGATGTGCAGTCAGGAGCAAGTTACCAGCCCAGCAGAGCCCAACTGAGTTCTGGAGCTGGTTCCCCTGGAGCCCTTGGGCACCCCATCTTTGCATGTTGGGCTAATTCCTGGCCAGGTGTGACTTTGTGTGTGGGATCTGCAGGCTGGGGCGCTCCCTGGGACCCCCCAGGCCTCTAGCCCTGTTGGGGTCCACTAGTAGCTCAGTAATGGATGTAGAGTGGGGTGAGCAATTTGTCCTCCCAGATGTTTACACAATCTTGAGTCACCAGATTTAAGAACACTATTGCTTCACAGCTGGGCACTTAGGCCAGAGAGGTGAAGGGACCAGCCCACGGCCACACAACACATGAGACAGAATTCCCTGTCTAGCATGCACTCTGCACACCTCCGCTAGCCTCCTAGAGATGTTAAAGGACTTTCATTTCCCCTTGCCAAGGAGTAACAGTGGTGATGATGATGATGACAGCGTGGTCCTCTGAGCATTCACCATGTGCTAGGTGCTTGGCGTACATGGTCTCACTTAATCCTTCTAAGAGTGCACAACATTTCAGGGGGTCCTTCCTCTCAGCACTGTGCCAGTGCAGGGGACCCGGTGGGTGAGGGCCTCTGTAATGTTCGTGCCTGGGGCTTCGCTCCCTCACCCTCGTCCTGGACCTGCCCGCACATCCCAGCGATGTCAGTCATATGTCAGATGATGACAGCAGGCCTCAGAGGTAAAGCGACTTGCTCTGGGTCTCACAATTAGTAAGAGGCAGAGCTGGGGCTTTGACCAGGTTTCCTTTGACTCTAAAGCTCATGTGCTTATTATGTCTCTTCCAGCCAGCAATAAATGGAGACTCAAGCAGATCAGGTGACTTGCCTCAGGTCACAGCAATGGGGGGGTAGCCTAGGGTACAGACATGTGGGAAATGTTTGTTGATCGAATCAATGAGAGAGTGACTCCTGAGGGCAGGAAGCGAACCAGTAAGGAGACCGGCGACCGAAGGCCCCAAGTGAGTAGAGCCTTTCACCTGGATTGCCTCCTGTTTACTTATTCTAGGGAAAAAAAAAATACTAATAGAACATCTGACAGCAAAGCAAGGCTGTGCGATAATTCTATTCCCAGATCAAATCACAGCGCAGGGGATGCGTTATCATCAACGTGATTACCTTGGGGGGAACAGAGGCAGGGAGTTTTATTAAATGAGACAATCTTGCTAAAAGGAAGCCTTACATTAGACTTTGGGCCTTAAATAATATTAGTGTCAAGGGCTGACAAACATTCTGCACACAGTGTCTGAGAGCATGCCGCCTCGCAGCGGGCGGCTTCGGTGGGGACCGCCAGCGTTGGAGTGATCGGTGGCTGTGGGCAGAGCAGCTCTCCAGCCCAGTGACCACACACATCTGAGCTGTGGCTCTTTGGCTGCTAAACAAAGTGGTTCAGGTCTTGCTTTTTTCTCAGGCTAGCAGGTGCCTCCTTCCTGGTGACGCTGGGGCCAGGGAACCCTCTTCAGCCCCACAGGGAGAGGTCTGTACATTTTCTGTCCTGGGTGCAATGATCCTGAAACTCAACAGGCCCCTAGTGGAGGCAAATGATGGGTTCCCACAGGGGATTCCCAGCCTCTTCCCTGACAGCATGCCTGGGCTTCCTTGTGCCTCGCTCCCGTGGCTGCCTCGCCCTGTCTCTCTCTCTCTGCAGGACTCTGTCTCTGCAGGGAGACCCAGAGCTGGCATCACTCAGGGGTTCAGAGCACGGTCTTTGGAGACACCAAAATCTGGGAAGTTTGGCTTCAACTCCTGCTTCACCAACCTTGTGACCTTGGGCATGTTACTTAATCTCTTTGGATGTCAATTTCCTTGTCTGTAAAATGGGTTAACTAGTACTGACCACATAGGCTTGTTCTGGAGACTGAACGAGTTAATCTGTGTAAAGCTCCTAGAACAGTGTCTGGCATACAGAAAGTGGACAAGTCATGTCTTCTTTACTGTCTCGCTCCATCCCTGCCCTGTTCCTCCGTCCCCTAATGCATCACCACCCACATAGCCTCCTCCCAGAAAAGGATTACAGGCTGCTGGAGGGAAAATTTTCCAGCCCACAGTGTGAAAAAAGCATCTCATGGTGATCTTTTTCCATCCAGATTGTAGATCTGGGAGCTCTCAGAGGTCATCCACTCCAGCCCCTCCTGTTACAGATGGGGAAACTCAGCCTCCAAACAGGGGCTGGGATCTGTCTGGGGGCACGCAGGATTCCCCCAGGCCAGTGTGCCTTGAGTTCAATCCTTACGTCTCCTTTTCCTCTCAACCATGGGATAACTTACAGAATTACAGTAACAATAATAGTTCTCATTTAGCAAAGACTTAAGCGTGCTGGGTCCTGTGCTGAATTTGGTATGATGGACGATCCCACGTAACCAGTGAGATGTTATTCTCAATCTCAGAGGAGTAAACTAAGCTTGGAGTGGTTAATCAACTGGTTCAAATCGTACCCCTGGTAGGAGGTGGAGCCAGGACTTGACACCCGTCCATCTGACTCGGGAGCTGGCTCAGATACACAGTGGTTTCCGAGGCCACAAAGCAGAGGCCTCCCAATCACAAGGCAAGCAGCAGGATTGCTGTTGCAGACTCTGTTGCTTTCTCTGTTGACCTTGAGGAAGTCAGTGAGCCTCTGTGAGTCTCAGTTACAACATTTGTGAAGTGGAGGTGATAATTCGCAGGATAGTACCTATGCTGATCATTGTGAAGACCAGATTCCTGGAATCTCAGACCTTATTTTATGCCCAGGGATCAAACAACTTGCTGGTCTGGTCTCAGATCCAGCAGGTGCTGGAGCAGGGATTTGGTCTGTCCTGTAGGATGTCAGATCACCTGATTTTCAGCTCTCCTCCTCTCAGTGGGGCTTGTGTCTCCCCGACACGGGCTCGGCCCAACTCCTTGGTGGCTCTGTCGTCCTCTCTCTACCAGGTGCTTCTGCATCATCTCCACACTCCCTCTGTCACCCCTGCCTACAGCAGCATGCCCCAACTTAAAGAGGGAGCTGGCAGAATAGAAGGGCCAGGACTGGGCTGTAGGGAGCCCTGGGCTCCACTATAGCTCTGATGTTGATGGTGCCTGCATTCTGCAGGCCCCTTCCTCTTTCTGCCTCTCAGCATCAGAAGGAATCATAGTCTTATCTATTAAAATCTGGACAAGTTTATCTTTCCCCAGACTATATTCTGTGCCTATCCCCAGTTCCAGTGGAGGCAGCTAGGCCATGCACAAAACAATGATTCATCATCAAAGAAGTTTGGGAAAGCCTGGGTTAAGTAAAGTTAAACAGCTTTCTTTTCCTAACTCTTCTTTATTAAAACGATTGATTTAATTTCAAAGGAAATGCGTACTCACTGAGACCTGTGAGGAGAGCAGAGCAGTCGTGTAAAGCAAATGCGATTGCCACTCCCTCCATCATCCTTACTTTGCAGAACAAGCAGTGTGTCTGTGCACATTTCTCTCCATGCTTGTAAAGCACACGCAAACACACACACATACACACACGCACATGCACACACACACACACGCACGCACACACACGCACACTGCATTTAAGAAACCCATCTTATTTTCTCCTGAAAGCCTCATCTGAGCCTACAATGTGCAATAGGCTGTTAATCTCCAAGACCAGCTTTCCCAAGTGCTGGGCCCTTTTCATCCCCACAGTGTCTTGGGGAAGCCTCTGGGCAAGGCTGGTCTAGACCACTAATACACAGGCCTTGACGACTCCCAGGTCAGCAGAGGAGGCTCCACAAGGCCAGTTGGTGGGTGCTGGGCTACTTGGAATAGATAACTGTCTGTGAGCACGGACACAGCTCTGGTGAGCTGGCCTGGCTCTCCCTCCTCCCTGAGGGTGTCATAGGCAGCCACAGCCTGCAGAAAGCCAGGAAGACTGGATGAGAAGGCGCAGTGCATGTGTTGGCACCTGTATCCAGGGAGGATTTGGCCTGGTTGCTCCACCCAGGGCTTGTCTGTTTCTCTGGAGGAATTCTTTCTCTACTTGTCACCTTCACACTGAGGCCCAGGGGTCAGGGGCATGCCTAGGGTCACATAGGGAGTTGGTTTTAGAGCTAGCCCACACCCTAGGGTTCCAGGTTCTTGTCCAGCCTCCTCCAGGTGACTTCAGAGGGGCCACACCTAGGTGCGAGAAGACCTTGGTTTGAGTCCTGGCTCTGTCACTCCAAATACTGTACTGTCAGATCCTAATAAAGCTCCTAACTTCCTGTCTAGGTCCCCATTTTCCAAGTTGGTTGGCACGGGTCCTTAGCCTTGTATGGGTCATGAGCCCTTCTGAGAAGGAGCCTGGGCCTGGTCCTAAGAGCCGTGTAGATATATATGCTCATGCAACAGCGTGTGTAGAGGTTGGGGGTGGCCTCTTGCAGTAGTAACACCCTGGTGTCATGGCTCATTTCTGGGGACCTACTGTGAACATAGTCCTGTGCTAGGTATGGGACGGTGTGGGGGGGTGGAGGACAGAAGATGAGCAAATGGGTGTCCTCTGGGAGCATCCGGCCTGGCTCAGGGATCAAGATGCAGTCCCAGGATGCACACTGAGATGCCACACATCCAGATGAGCGTCGGAGAAGGTGGGAGTTCTGAGGGTCTGAGAGGGCGTGGGCTCTGGACCCAGGGTGGTCAGGGAGGGCACACTGAAGGGGAGGACAGGTTGGGGGACAGGAGAGAGCATCCTGATGAGAAGCACAGTGTGTTTAAAGGCACGGACGTGGAAGTAGAGCAGGTCTTAGGAGCCAGCCAGCACAGTTTCGTTGGGGACGGGAGCCACCAGGGACTCTGATCTGGTGAGGGGCTGAGGGAGCTGAGCTTTACCCCACTTTTGGCACAGCCCTGATGCAAGGACCAGGCAGCAACAGCCACCCAGCTCCACTCCATCCTCACGGCAGACTCCTACAGGCCAGGGCCGGCTGGGGGATAAACATCTCTAATCGTTAATTGCCATCCCTGGAGCGATTTTATGACTTTCCAGATAAAGCTCTCCGAGGGAGTACCAGCATTACGGACTTCCAGTTTAATGAGCTAGGATAGTGATTTAAGGGGTGGGGTCCCAGGTGGCTGGAGGATGGGAGCAGAAACTACTGGAAGGACAGTGAGACCCCCAGGAGTAAGGTCCAGGGTTCCCACCTGGACAGGGGCAGCGCTGGCCTGGGCCTGAGCATCACCCGGGGTGGAGCAGCCTGCTCCTTCCTGCCGCTCTCCCAAGCTTACGTGCTCAGAGAGCGCACCCACTGTCCCCTGCTGGCTACCTCCTGTGACACCTGGCCCTGGCCAGGCATCTGGGACTGTTTAGAGTGGGCAATGCTGAGATTTGTCCCATGTGTCAGCTGCCTTAGCCCACCTGTCTGGTAGCCTCCCCCCATTAGCTCTTGTTCAAGCCACACTGCTCACCAAGAGTCCCCTCTTCCTCTTTCAGGACATATCTCCACCTGCCCACGTACCACCTGCTTGCTAGCATACCTCATCGAAGAAGCCCCTGCACACTGGGTGGCCCCCTCTCCCAGGTTTCCCTCGATCTCCCCTGAACTAGGGACATTTCTGGTCTGCCTAACTCCCTGCCCAGGCTGAGGCATGTCCCCAAACCCTCCCAAACCCTGGCTTGCAGTGGGCATGTTGGGGAGCCTTTCTTGTAGGGAGAAGCACTGCCCGAGGTAGAAAACTTTCCCTCGGTCTCCCCTGAACTAGGGACATTTCTGGTCTGCCTAACTCCCTGCCCAGGCTGAGGCATGTCCCCAAACCCTCCCAAACCCCAGCTTGCAGTGGGCATGTTGGGGAGCCTTTCTTGTAGGGAGAAGCACTGCCCGAGGTAGAAAAGCTCCAAGGTTGCCCCTCACTAGCCCTACTATATGTGACGTGTGATGCGCTGGGCACAGGGCTGGATCCCTTCTATGCCTATGCAGAGGGTTAAGGACAGGAATCTGGGACCAGACTGCCTCGACTCAACTCCCATCTCTGCTGCTTATAAGTTTGGTAGCTTAGGCAGATGACTTCACCTCTCTGTGCCTCAGTTTTCTTATCCGTAAATGAAGATTACAGTGGTACCTACTGCATAGGTTTATTGTGAGGATCAGGTGAGTTAACATGTGGAAAGAGCTTATTATGCTTCAGCACGTAGACTGTGCTCCTGGTTTGCTATTAGTGCACCCCATGAATCCTTACAAGCCCTGAGTGATGGTGTGCCTGGCTTGATGGAGACAGCGTAGTGGAGTAGCCCAGGGTTTGGGTACAAGCTGGTTGCCTACGTTTGAATCCTGGTGTATAACTTACAGTGGCCGCTGGGAAAAGTTATTTAATTTTGTGGGCCAGAGTTGCTTATCTATAAAACACTGATCATAATCATAGCGGCTACCACATAGGATTATTACTGCTCTGATTGAATGGGTTGACACCCGTAAGGTAGGTAGCAAAATGCCTGGCATCTAGCAAGCTCTCAATAAATGTAAAGGATTGTCACTTCCATTTGACAGATGGGGAAACAGAGTCTTGGCAAAGGTAAGGGACTTGCCTGAGGAAGTCATTAAACTCAGCTCCATCTGAGTCCAAAGCCAAGTCCTTTCTTTCTAGCTCCCTTTCCCCCAGTGGATGAGGGTCAGGTTCAGACCTTCTCAGGTCCCCAAAGCCCTCTCTTCCAGTGCTCACAATTGGAAAACCTCAACCACCCTCCTCCCAACCCAGCACACCTATTAGTTAATTGATTTTGGGTGAATTAAAGTCACCGAGGGCACCCTGTCCTCCAGGAAGCAGGGCCAGCCAAGGTCACTCCGCCGACTTTGGTGGGTGTGATGGGTCCCCGGGTAATCAATCCCCTTTATGGCCAAGGCCACCAATTTTCTCCCTCTTAGATTCCCTCTCCTGAAGCCTGGTGTGTTCACTCAGCACCTGGGCAGGAAGCCGGGCCAATTTCCCTCCCTTCTGATTTCATTTTGCTCCTGTCTGGCTGTCCAGCCACACGGAGAGTTTGTCAAGTGCAATTTCTGTCTCTTGCTGCTGCCCTGCCCTCTGCAGCATGCTGAACGGGAGAGCAGGGGGGCTGGCTCAGTGCCGCAGACATCACTCTGCTGTGATAAGGGCCAGCGCACACCCTTGAGTGGGGAGCATGTCGTTTTTCACAGTCACCAGGCAGCTCACAGACTCAGAGTGGGGGCGTGGGCAGACAGCCAGCCCTTGAGCCCGCAGGCCTCAGGGGAGCTGGCCCCAGGGGTGCTGGAATTACAGAGCCCCTGCTGCTGCCCTCAGAGAGAGAAGATGTGTGATTTCAGCCATGTGGCCTTGCATTGACCATGAGATGCTGCTTAAGAGCAAGAACTTTGGGGTGAGGCCATCTCACACTCAACTCTCACCTGCCACTATTGCTAGTCACAATTAGCTCGTGTTTGGTCCAGTGTAAAGCTTTGAAAATATGCCCGTGTATGCTTTGACGCTCCTCCTCTTGAGTGTGAGCCAGAACTAGGGATGTGTACTCTCTCTCCCCCAGGCCAGATGAACCCTGGGCATCGCAGAAAGAACAGCAGTCCCTGCCGCTATTCATGCACACCTGCTACAGGCCAGGTACGGGGCTCGGCAGTTACCGGTAGCTCTGGGGCCATTCGTTTGAGCCCCAGACCCACCAGTGGGATGGCTAACGTTACTCTTCTCAAAGATGAGGAAATTGAGGCACAGAGAGGTTAAGTAAATCACACCTGGCATCAGCTAGTAAGTCACGAAGCCAGGTTTGAGCCCCCGTGGCCTGGCTGCTGAGCCTCAGCCTTAGCCACTATGCTCCCTGCCACAAGGACACTCCCTGCAGGGTAACTGATCGTGCATCGGAGAGGCCACTGGGTGAGCAAGGACTTAGTAGGCTCAGAAGCTCTGAAGAGGCCCCTGAAGGGCAGGAAGTCAGCCTCCTTCTTGGTGGAGGAGGAGAAAAGCCTTGACTGAAAGTCAGGCAGGGCTGGGAGGTCTTCATGGGGACCTCTGGGCACAGAGGCTCTGGAAGCTGACCTGGGAATTCCTGGCCAAACTTTGTGCACAGTGGAAATCCTTAAAAAAATGCCAAGAAAATACCATTTGAGCAGGACTGTGCTGCTTACACGTAGTTTCCACAGCAGTTTCAGGGAATTCTCACCTCTCCCTGGGTGTACCACCACCCTCCAGCCCCCCCAGACAAGATCCTAGGGGGCCTGCTGCACTCTTCCTGTCTCTGGGGTCCCCTCTTTTCACCGGTAGCCCTGCATCCTACAGGTCCCTCAGTTCTGCCCACTTCTTTTCTACTCCACTGCCCCTCCCCACTGCTGGCCACCACAACCTGCAGCCTGCTGGGGACATGACATCACCTCCTGGTGCTTCTCCTGTGCATGGTTGCTCTCCCTCTGACCGAGGGGTCTTTACCGAGACTGAGGGGTCTTCCTAAGGCACAGTTGAGATCATCCTCCTTCCTTACTTCCAGTTCCTTAGTAGCTTCCATGGTCTTCAAGATCAAGTCCAAATCCCTGTGTGTGTCCTTGAACTAGACAGCTCTGACTGGGAGCAGTGGTGGTAATCGGAGAAGGCTTCCTGGAGGAAGTGACGACTAGGCTAAAGGATGAGTGCAGTTCATGCCATATCCCATGCAGGAAAGGCTCTCTGGGACAACAGCAGCTGAGGACCTTGCTGGAGGTGCTCCCCACACCCTCAGTCCCCACGCCTGTGGGATTTCCGAGAGGAAGCAGAGCTGTGGGGCTGTGCTTCCGGTCGTGCAGTGTGGACATTCTGGGAAATACCATGGGAAGGTGGGAGGGCGGGCAGTCATCCACACAGGAAGGGGGCACACAGGGCTGGATTTGCTGAGCCCAGATAAAAGGCTCCAGGAATGCCCCAGAGAGGAAGCCCCCGAGCCTGAGCGCCTCGTGTGTGCGGGTGATAGCGCGTGCGTGGGAATGCACAGGTATTGGCTAAAGCTGCCACACGTAGACTGGAGATAAAATGGCTGGTAGAGGGCTGGCTCTCAGAGAGCAAGACAGCATTATGCAGGGCAGAGAAGGGACCTCGGTTCCTCCCTCAAAGAAGCTCACAGAGATCCCTGACGGGCTCACAGCTAAGAGAGGAGGAGGGATTCACACCCTGTTGTTAGCACCATGTGTTTGAACTTGGAAGACTCACTGTCCAGCTGCAAAAGCAGGGCTGGGCAGGGGACATGCCATGCCTGGGGAGCTGGGGCACATAAGCTCAGCATTTATCCAGAAAATAGGACCAACCCACTGCAATGGTGCGAGAGGAACCACTTACTATGTGGTGATTTGTCTCAAACTCAGCCCTCAACTCGAGGGGCTCCAGGGCCCCAGAAAAGAGCTGGACTTGGTACCAACGAGGGTGCCTCTGTCACAGCCCTCCAGCTGCCAGCTGCTGCCCATATGTGATGTTGGGCAGCTGCTTCTCTTTTTGAGGGTCTCAATCTCCCCATCTGTGCAATGGGAATCGGTAGTAACCTTTCTGCCTCGTCAGACAGTTGAAGGATCAAGTAGGATAACGGAGGTAAAGTTACACAGGCATTTGGTGAGCTCTGTGCCAGCGATTGTCGTGGGTGCTGGAGATGACAGCAGGGCGTGGCCTCAGCGCTCATGCAGTTCATGGGAAGGCAGAGAAGTAGCTGGGCTAGAAAACCCCACATGGAAGGCACTCTGGCCAGGGCGGTTCAGGGGCTGTGGGAGCGCACATCAGGAGCATCTCAACCAGAGAAGGCTTCCTGGAGGAGGTGACTTCCGAGCTGAGGCCTGAAGGAGGAAGGAGGAAGGAGGAAGGTGCATGTGGGAAAGGAGAACGTTCAGGGTAGAGGTTAGGGTGGTGAGAGGAAGTCACCTGCCCGGCTCTTGCTAGTCCAGCACCCTCCAAGTGTTGCCTGTTGGAAGCCTGGTGTGTGTCGTGAGAGTCAGAACTTGATAAGTGCTGTGTGTCTATCCACCGGAGAGAGGAAAGGGTTCTGACCCGAAGGCCTTGGCTGTGGCCCTCAGCTAGTAAGCCAGATGGAATAATGAATCTTAGCAGGAATCCTGGAAACTAGTACTGCCCTCAAAGAACACAAAGGTGGAGGTCCATGCCCTATCATAGCTCTTTCCATTTACTTCTCTTGTTTAAGCAAACACCACATGGAACAAGAATGATGGGGACCCACCACCTCCTCTAAGGAACCTTCATAGACTTTCCTGAGGCGAGTAAGTTATATCCTCCTGGGAGCACCCATGACTCTCAATAAGGGCCCTGCCATGGATACATTGGTACCTCTTGCCCTGTTTAGCTCAGGGATGTCTCCCCTCCCACCCCCTGCTCCCCACCTGTCCTACCTGCCCTTGTCTCAGCCTGGCCCAAAGGAAGGGACAGGCAGGGCTGCACTATTATTCTTTGTATCTGCCCCAGTGCCCTGCACAATGCCTGGCACACGGAGGGACTCAGACTATCCCTGTCAAACTATCGACTTAGAGTTCCAGCCCAAGCATGGTGCAGCCCTCTCGGCCTGTGCATGGAGAAATGACTGGTTCCAAGTGCCAAGCCAGGGAAGAACAGAGTCACTGGCTGTCCTTGGTCAAAGCTGTTATCCTGAGTGACTGGTGGGGGGTTGTTTGTCTGTGGTGGCCTGGTGACAAATTCTAGTGCCTTCCAATCTGCTCCACACCTGTAGCCTGGGAAGTCAGGCTACCAGAAGGGGGTGTCTTTCAGAGACATTAGCCCTCTCTAGGAAAATTAGAATTTCCACATGCAGATACTACCTAATGGAGACCCTCATTACTTGTCATAGCATTAATTTTAGGAGATAGTCTTGGTGCACATTAGGAGGCTATTTTAGTATCACACAAATTAGACACCTTTATTAGACATTGGAGGTCAGGGAGGTAATGAAGTACTTGAGGTAGAAGGGAGAGATCACGCTTCACCTTGGATCTAGTCATTTCCCCTGTGTTTTGGTGGTGTCAGCTCATCTGTCAGGCCCTGCCCACACCTGATGGAGTCTCAGGGCATTCCAGATCAGGGAGAGGCAGGCAGAGGGAGGGTCTGCATGGCTGATCTGATCTGAATGCACACCAGGTGTGCATGTGTGTGTGCATAAGGAGTAGGCGGGTTTCCATGCATATGTACATATGTAAAGAACTTTCTAATTGAGCTGGAGGAAAAATGGAATGGGCTGACCACGGAGTAGTGAGCTCCCTGTCATTTGAGACCCTGGCAGTGGGCCTCTTTGGAGGGGCTCTTGTAAGGGAAGAGTGACACTGCAAAGGTGGTGGATGGACTCTCAGCCTCCAGGTCCCAGGATTCTGGATCTCTGGACTGGGATCCAGGAGACACGGCTCCTACTTAAGGCTATAGCATTGTCTGGTGGCCTGAGTAAATCTATCCCCCCTGTGAGCCTCAGCTTGTACCACCCAGGGGCTTTAGACTGGTGACCTCCAGCTGTTTCCCAGAAAACCATGGTGGTCCAGTTCAGGCCCTCTTTGTAGGGCTGTGTAGGGCTAGCAAGCCCTCAGCCAACTCTTGGGTCCCGCAGTCCAGCTTTGGGGTCCCCTGTTCCCCCAGGCTGGGGCAATCAGACCTGCTCTAGGGACTCTGTTCCTCTTTCTGGGGCTTCTGGCTTAGGTGGCGATGCTTCAGGAACGCCCGTGCTGTGCCCTTTTAGCACTCCCTCCCACGTCCCCTCCCCCTTGTCTGCCACTGTCTGATTTCCTCTTGGCTCTTGGGAGAGACGCTGAAGCTGCGAGGATCACAGCTTCCCTGATAAACAAACAGATGTAGGAATTACCCTCACCTCATAAGGGTGTGGAATGACTCATAAAGGGCTGGCCTCAGCCGAATGGTGGGGGAGGCAAGTCTACTTCTGGGGTGCACTCTGATGTCCCCAGAGCTCCTTCCGGCTTCCTGGGCCTGTGTGGTCTCCACAATCACCCTGGCTCTTACAGGCACAGCACTTTACAGTCTTCCGTGGACTTTCTCCTTCAGTTGCTCATGAGCCCTCAGTAGACCTGGCAGCAGCGTCAGCTCATGGGACAGGTGAAGAGACACAGCGAGTGAGGACTGAGCTGGGTCTGGTCTGCAGCCCCCATGCACCGTGGGGTCCTGCACCCCACCATGGCCCCTCTCTCTACTTCTCCTGCAGCCTCTGACACTTCACCTGGCAGACTCTGAAGGTCGATAAGGGGGGTGGCAGCTAAGTGGGTGGTGGGGAGGGGCAGGGAGATGGCCTCTTTGCAAGGTCTTTGGCGTCACGGAGGCCTGGACTGGGCTTGGCTGTGTGACCTCGGGCAGGTCACTTTGTCTTTCTGGGCCTTCCTTTCTTCACCTGTAAAACCTTGTCAGGAGGAAATGAGAAGGGCCTGAGCATGTTCTTGGCACTTAGTAGACGTGTCACATACGGCGGTTCTTGCCTCTTTTCTGTCTCCTTCAAACTGAGTGGACTGGAATCAGCCTTGGGTCTTCTTTGCCAACGATGTAAGTGGGAGAGTTCTGCCTTGGTCACCCCCTGCCCCCGGTCTGTCATTGTGAGCCCATTGTGAGGACTCACGCCAAGCCCGATGGTCCTGTATTGATCAGAGAGAGGCCAAGGCGGGAGCAGCACAGAGCCAGGGTGGACAGAGGGTGTAGAGGGAGAGTTATAGCCCCAGCCCCTCCTGGTCACTTTTGGCTCTGAGTCCCGTGTCATATCTCCCCGTCTGGATGAGGAGGTGCTCCCTGCAGGCAGGGACTCCCTGATTCGTCACTTCTCTCTCCATGGCCCTGATGGGCGCCTGGCGCTTGGTGGCTGCTGAATAAACAGACAATAAGTCCAGCAGTGGGGGAAGGTCGCAGGGACCTTGCAGACTCAGGGGAGTTAGTCCTGGGAACTTAGATTTTACGCCCTCATCTTGCTGGTGAGGAAACTGAGACTGGGTGGAGAAGTCTCTGGGGCAGACAGAGGACGCAGAAGGCTGGAGAAGGGCTCAGAGCCCGGAGTTCAGGGACAGGAGAAGATGTGGAATAGAGGTAGCTGGGCTGAGGGGTGGAGGGCACAGGACAGGGCTTGGGGGTGGGACAGGTGTCACCTAAGCTGAGAAGAAAGAACACAGGGCAGCCTGAAAGCGAGAGTGTGCAGCTACCTTTGGGATATTACAGAAAGTTTATTAGGGTCTGGAACTGCCTAGGCCACAGGGCGAAGCGTGGATGGAGCCAGGACTAGAACCCATCTGCTCAGGTCCTTGTCCAGTGCTTCTTCTACCATCCACCCCACCCACGTCCAGAAGCCTCGGTGGCCAGGGGAGGCTGTGGCCAGACGCCATCCTCCTGGTCATCTGTGGGCTGTACTCGGGAATGGGTGCCAAGGCTCCTCCAGGCCCTGGGACCCCACTAAGGATGAGATCTGGTCCCCTGCACACAGCACATGGGGCTGCAGATGGCCTCACACGCAGACACTGTACGTCCCATGGCTTTGTTTTCTCGGAGTGGTGATGCTGAGGGGAGGGAAAGGCATGGGCAGCCTCCACACGTGGTGGCAAATTTGGGCCATCGATTTGCATTTATTTCCTGCTCAAATGATCCAGGCCGGCTGCTGCTGGGGGTGGGGGCGGAGGGGGGTGCTCTTTAGCATTTTAAGTTTGCAGATAATTGGAGGAAAATAACTCCAATAATGAAATCACTGCTGGATCGCATTCTGATATGTGACAAATCAATTCATTTATGATACCTTCTTTGTCACACTGAGCCATTCTGGCGCTCAGTGGAAACCTCTTAAATTAATAAAACTGTTAAATCCATAAAATCCTCCGTTCCGAGTAGCACATCACAGCACAAGTTTGAATCATTAAAGGAATAAAACTGATAAATGTGAGCTGGGGAGTGTCTGGGCCTGCAAAGAGGGGGCTGGCTTTTAAGACAGATTCAATATAATAGTCATAAGCACCAATACCTCCTCACTGTGTGTAGCAGGGGGCGGGGCGGGGGCGGGGCCATCTGGTATCCAAGGGAGGAAGGCGGGTGGATGAGGGGCGAGCCAGCGTGGGGCAGGCTGCGTTAGTGGTCATTTGTGGGGCTTTGGGCTTTTAAATAAAATAGGATTTAATAGCAAAGAAAATATTTAAAGACTTTATTGGACCCTGTTGAACTTGACTTAGTGCAAAGGGGATTTTCCAAAATAGTTGCACTCGTCCAAAAGGGCGGGGATGGCACAGGCTGTCAGATCATGTACTGGCCAGGGAGTGGGAGGCTTGGCAGGTGCGGTGAGGGGAAGAGAGCAGGCCAGTGAGCTCAGGCAGCTTGGAGGCCTCCCAGCTGGGCTTTTGCTGGCTGTGTGACGTTGGCCAGGTTGCCGGACTTCTCTGAGCTTCTGTTACTTCAGCTGTAACCTGGGGATGGGGATGCTGATCTCACAGGGAGGAATACATGAGATGCTGCATGAGAAGGTGCTGTGTCAACTGCAAAGTGCAGGGGATGCTCAGTGAAAGGTCATTCCTGAGCATGGCTGGTAAAGGACCCTGCACAGGGTTGGATTGTTTTGGTGTGTTGCGTGTGGGTCCTCCAGTAGAGTGCACTGTAAAGCTCTCTGCACACTGTAAAGTTCTGTGCATGCATCACAGCAGCGTGCTCCGTTTGTGCACATTCCTCTTCAAAAGCATGGAACCAGGAAAGAGTCCAGACAATACGATACAGTCTGGGGGGACCGGGGAGAAACTTGCAGAGAGGCCGGCACAAAGAAAACAGCCAGCTCGTTCCTCCTTCCATAGTGGTCCAGTTTGGGAAGCAATTAGAGGAGTGTTTAGGGGCTCCCCTCTATGCCAGGCCCTAGGCGAGGGTGGGCCGGTGGGAGACACGGAACGAATGAGACCCTGCCTGCCCCGGTGGGACGAGAAGCTCCCTGAAGCCAGCTGGGCCTTCTCCTCCCCTCACCTACTCCAGGGCCTCCACACAGTTTGCAACAGATGGAGTGTTCCCCTGTTCTAGAAACTAGGGGCTCATCCAATGCGCAATGCATTCTTGAAATCCACAAGAAGAAAAACTTTTTACTTTGCACTCCAGTACACGTGTATGTGCCATGCATACATAACTGGAAAAAAAATGTAAGGAAACAGCTCCTACCTTTAATGCCTGTCATTCTATTCTACTCTATTCTGTTCTGTTCTATTTTATCCTATCCTGTTCTTAGTTTTTAAAATGCTGCCTTGATATACTTAAAACTTATTTGTTTTGTGACCCATAATTTGGAAAATTTGGATCTGGTCCACCTGCTCCACACAGGAATGACCACCCTTGCTCCCCAGGGTGGGTGGGGCCCACACCTGTCTCCCAGGCCAGCTGCCCTTCACTGCAACACCTGTCTCTGAGGCTCCACGTGAGCCCCACCAGAGCCCTTCCTGCTGGTCACTCCATGCTGGACTCAGGGACTCCGGGAGGGAAAGGGACGGGGAAGCTGTCACCAGCAGCCTTCGTCCACCTTCTTGAAAAGAGAATGACAGTGACAGGGTGACCCACCTGCCCTCTCCACCCCACAGAGATCAAAGTGAGCTGGAGGCGGGGAGCCTGCGCCCCTGGCATAACGAGCCACTCGGCCCCGCGACCTTACAAGCCTTTGCTCCCCCCAGGTGTCAGGAGTTCTTGACAGGCAGCAACGTGAGCACTAATTGCCAGCTAGGGCGAGGGTGGCAGCCCCGCAATCCGTATCAATTATGGGCATTGGCCATGGCTGCGAGACAAAAAGCTTCCTCGGAGCTGTCAGGCACCGGTGTCATTACTCGGGGCTGATGTGCCTGCTGGAGGCAGGATGGAAACAATGGCCACCCGCCACCCCCCACCGCCTTGGCCGCCTGGCCCTGGGCACCGCCGGCTTACCGGCTTACCGAGCAGGGCCTGACAGGTGCAGGGCAAATGCGAGGCCCGCCTGGCCTGCCTTGATGTTTGGTACTGTGCTTGTCCACTGGGCACTGACAGGCTGCCGTCACCTGCCATCAGCTCTCCAGTGCTTGGGGTTTTTGTTCAATTGATTTTTTCCTTGTGGGAAAAAAACTGAAATTACCCCCCAGAGCGTTACAATTGGTGGTTTTCAAACTAAGAGCTGCTGCGGGAAACTGAGAGGCCAAGTGGGTGACATTCCGGATCCCCCATTGCATGCTCAGATTAAATCTGTTTCTCAGATCAGGCTTCAGCCGATCCCTCAACACTGGCTCTCAGGCTTTTGCAAGCATCGGAATCATGCAAGAGGGCTGGATAAAGCAGAGACTGTAGGTCCTGGGCGTCAGTGTCCATTCAGTGGGTCGGGTGGACTCATTACATGTGTCTCTAACATGCTCCCTGGGACCATCCTATGAGACCCATTGTCTTTGAAAGTGCTCCTCAGTCTCCGTGTGTGTGTGCGTTGCATGTGTCTGGGGGACTTTTTCAAGATACTCATGCCAGGCCACCAGCCCAAAACTAGAATCTGAATTTTCAGACCATTGCTGGGGGCTGGGCTGCTGGACCTGCCTCAGTGCTCTTTACCCCGCGTCGCTGGAGGAGGCCATGAGAGATGTGTCCCACTAAAGAGAAGGAAGATCTGGAACTGTTCAGAAAGGCAAGGGCTGCCTAGAAAAGAGCTGAGCCCCTGGTGCTGGAGGGGTACAAACCTAATTTGGGGCCTGTAGTGGATTGAATTATGTCCCCCCAAAACTCTCTGAAGCTTGAATTGTGTCCCCCAACTTTTATGTATTAGAAACTTGGCCCCCACTGTGACTGTTAAGAGGGTGGGAAATCCTATTACGGTAATCGAAAGGTGGAGCCTTAAAGAGATTGGATTGTAGGACCGTGCAGTAGTGAATGGATTAAAAATTGTGATGAAGGGTGTGGTCCTGAGGGCTTTAAAAAAGAGGAGAGTCCGTCTTTCTCTCTCTGCTTCCACCTTCTTGCAATATGAGACCCCTGGGTCACTGTTGCCACCACCAGATGGACTTTGGACTTCCCAGCGTCAGAAACCGTAAGAAATAAATTTCATTTTCTTTATAAATTACCCAGTTCCAAGTATTGTGTTATAACCAACATAAACGGACTAATACAGGGCCCCAACCCTCTCAGGCTGTGCTAGAAGGGACCCTGAATGGGATAGGGCTTGGATGGGGTCTCCAAGTTTTTCCTCCCTCACCAAGAAATCTGTGAGCTTGAGGTTTGGGGACATAGAGTTTGGGCTGGAGCTAGGTTGAGAAGTCTCTCTTCCATGTCCCGGCTGCCCCATGGCTCAGTTGTTTAATTTCCCACCACATTTGCTTCATGGCCTGCTAGCTCTTTAGGCACCGTCCACCCCCTGCCCCAGCTGATCCTGCCTTCCCTTGTGAGAAAGGCAGGGCAGCCAGTGTTACCCCATTAGCAGATGAGAAACTGAGGCCTAGGGATGTTAAAGGACTTGTCCAGGGGCCCACTGCACTTCCTCAGGATCCCCTGAGGGGCAGGAGCCTGGCCTCACTGCACTGGTGGTAAAGGGGACAGGACAGCACCTCGTGAGGCCAGTCCGCCGGGCACAGCTGAGTGCATAATGGCAGATGCCTGGACGTGGACGGTGAACTCACAGGGGGCCTGGTAAAGAGGTCTCTGAATCGTCCATGGCCCTGGGGCTCCAGTGGATTTAGGGGTCAGGGCCTGATTAAGGGCCTTCCTGGGGCTAAAGTTTGTCTGCAGTCTGGGCTGTGACTGCCCTTGCAAGACTGGGTTTGGAGCTGAGCCTTTCCACAGCTGGCCCTCCCCTCAGGGTCTCTCACTGTCCCTTCTGTAAGTTTGTGTCTCTGTGGCATTTTTAGAAAAACTGCTTTATTGAGGTATAGCGTACGTACCGTAAAAGACATCTACTGTAAGTGCACAGTTCAGTGAGTTTTAGTAAATGTGTACGGTTTTGCAGCCTCACCACAATCCAGCGTCAGAGCATTTCCGTCACTCCAACTGTCCCCTCAAGCCTGTTTGCTGTCAGTCCTCATTCCCACCCTCCACCTCGGGAAAAATATCGATCCATTTTCTCTCTATGGTTTTGCCTTTTCTAGAAATTTTGTATCCGTGGAATAATGCAATCAGTAAATCTCTTGTGTCTGGCTTTTTAACTCAGCATAGTGTTCTTTACGTACATTCATGTTGCTTCATATATCAGTACTTCATTCCTTTTTATTGCCAAGTAGTATTCTAATGTATGGCTACACCACACTCTATTTATTCAGTTCACGGGCATTCGGATTGCTTCCAAGTTCTGGCGATTTCAAATAATGCTACTATGAACATTTGCATATAAGTCTTTATGCTGCAGATATCCAGGAGTCATATGGTAAGCGTATGCTTAACTTTTTAAAAAACTGTCAGGGCCGGCCTGGTGGCGCACTGGATAGTGCACCGCTTGGGAAGCGCGGCAGCGCTCCCGCCCGAGGGTTCGGATCCCACATACAGACCGGTTCCCGCTCACTGGCTGAGCGAGGCGCGGGAGCAACACCGAGGGTTGCGATCCCGTTGCCGGTCCCCGGTCCGGTACGGGGGCAACACTGAGGGTTGCGATCCGTTGCCGGACACGGAAAAAGACAAAAGACAAAAAAATAAATAAATAAATAAAAAACTGTCAAACTGTTTTCCTAAGTGGCTGTGCCATTTCGTGTTCTCACCAGCAGTGTGCAAAGGTTTCAGCATCTCCACCTCCTCTCCAACACTTGCTATTGTCTGTCCCCTTTTTATTAGAGCCTTTCTAATGGGTGTGTAGGGGTGTCTCATTGTGGTTTTAATTTGCATTTCCCTAATGAGTAATGATGCTGAAATTCTTTTCATGGGCCATTAGTCATTTGTGGATCTTTGGTGAAGTGCTTACTCAAATCTTTTTCTTTTAATTGGGTTGTTTGCTTTATCATTGAGTTGTAAAAGTTTTTCATATATTCTCAATACGAGTCCTTCATCAGATATGCAATTTGCAGATACACAATATGCCTCCCAGTCTGTGCTTAGTCTTTTCATTTTCTTAATAGTAGTTTGAATTGCAAAAGTTTTAAATTTTGGTGAAGTCCAGTTTACTAATTTTTTTCTATTATGGATTATATTTTGGTGTCATTCGTATCTGAGAAATTGTTTCTTAACCCAAAGTCAAAGATTTTCTCCTGTGCTTTTTTCTGGACATTGTATAATTTTAGTTCCTATATTTAGATCTATGATCCATTTTAGGTTAATTATCCGTATGATGTGAGGTAAGAATCTAAAATCTAAGTTCTTTTTTTTTGTATTCAGATGTCCACGGATATCCAATTGTCCCCGCATCATTTGTTGAAAAGACTGTCCTTTCCTCATTGAATTGTCTTGGCACTTTGTTAAAAACCAATTGACTGTACATGTATGAGTTCATTCCTGGATTTTCTGTTTTGTTGCATTGATTTATATGTCTATCTTTTTGTCTTTTTTACTGGCTGGTAACGGGATCACAACCCGCGGTGTCGCGCCCGTACTGGGGACCGGCAACGGGACTGCAACCCTCAGTGTTGTGCCCGCGCCACGCTCAGCCAGTGAGCGGGAACCGGTCACCACATGGGATCCGAACCCTCAGCGGGAGCGCCGCCGCCACGCTCTCAAGCGGCGCACTCTCCAGTGCGCCACTGGGCCGGCCCTATATGTCTATCTTTATACTAATACAACACTGTCTTGGTTACTGTAGTTTTATAGTAAAATTTGAAATCTAGTAGTGTAGGTCTTTCAACTTTGTTCTTTCTTTTCAAAACTGTTTTGAAACAATTTTCATTTCAGAGGTTGCTTTCATTTCCATGTAAATTATAGGATCAACTTTCAATTTCTACCAAAAAAAAAAAAAAAAGCCTGTTGAGCTTTTGATACAGATTTGGTAGGGATTTTGGTGACAATTTTGGGAAAATTGTCATCTTGACAATATTGAGTCTTCCAATTCATGAACATTTACTTACATCTTTATTTATTTAGGTCTTCTTTAATTTCTTTTAGCAATTTTTAATATTTTTTGTGTATAATTAAAAAATTTCTTTTGTTAAATTTATTTCTAAATACTTTATTATTTTTGATGCTATTGTGAATAAATTGCTTTCTTAGTTCTATTTTCAGGTTGTTCATTGCTTATAGATAGAAATGCAATTGAGTTTTCTATCTCAATCCCATATATTGTGGTGGTTTTAAAACCAACCATGTCTTGATATTCCTACCATTGAGAGATGAGATCTACCCTAGAGTCTGGCTCTGGAAGTTCGTGAAATATGGCAGAAGTAATGTTATGCCAGTTTCCAGGCCCAGGCCTTTAGATATGCAGCTTCCACTTCCCGTCTGTTGGGAAACTTGCTCCTGGAGCCCAGCCGCCATGCTGTGAGGAAGTCCAAGTAGCCCATGGAAGGCCACGTGGAGTCCGTGGAGAGGACTGGAGGCTCCGTCCATCAGCAGCACCACCTTCCAGCCAGAGGAGTGAGCTGTCTTGGAAGCAGATCGTCTAGTCTCTAGCTTTGGCTGGTGCTGTGTGGGGCAGCAACAAGCCTCCCCTGGTAGGCCTTGCCTTACTTAAATGCAGATTTGTGAGCAAAATAAAATGATCATCGTTGACGGGAGCCACTAAGTTGTGGGGATGCCTTGTTTCAAAGAACTAGGTAATGGGAACATTCGCCCTCTGAGTCTGATCAAGTGCTCAGGTGGGAAGGAAAGGGTCAGTGGGGAAGGAAGAGGGAAGGAAGGGATGAAAGGAGGCAGGCAGGCAGGAGCAGGAGCAGTCAGGCAGGCAGGAGGTGACCTGAGTGCCAGCTCTCGGTAGATGCATGCTTTGATCGTCAGAGTCAGGTCAGCTCATGAACACAACAGCCCCACCACGAACTCACTGTGTGCGCATGACCTAGGCAGGCCATCCTCTCCTTGTGGCCTCAGTCTCCCCATTTGTACAACGGGCTCACTCGATTCTCTTTGCCATGACCCAGGAGAAAGGCTGAGCCAGGTGAGACCCCTGGGCTGAAGCTACAGGGGACATTGTGACTGGAGTTGCCCGGTACTCGGGGTCTGCCCCTGAGGGCCATCTGTGGCCTGGATGCTTAGTCACTTTAGGGGTCCGATTGTGAGGAGGAGAAGGAGGAAGACAAGGATGAGGCGCAGGAAGAGCCATAGCAGCGACAGTAGTACTCTGCATTGTTAAAATTTAAAAATAATTTAAAAAAAATTAAACCCTTTGTTTTGAGGAAACTGTAAATTTACGTGCAGTTTTGAGAATTAATACAGAAATCCGTGTATGGTTCACCCTATTTCCCCATATGGAAAAAACTTATAAAACTGCATCCAAGGTGATAACCAGAACATCGACATTGATGTAGTCAAGACACCCCGAGCGATGTTCCTTTCTCAACAGTGGGCTGTTACCCGCGTCAGGCAGAGAAGGACCATGGGCCTGAGGAAGGGCGCTGGGAGGACCGAGTGCCACAGGGAGGGGACGAGAGCAGGGCAGGGGTCTCGAGAAGAGAGGGCTCTGGCAGGAGTGGGGATGGGCTAACTCTCTGTGGCACAGAGGGAGGACATGGGGCCTTTTTGGCCTGGAGGGAAGAACTGGAGGAGGCTTGTCCCAGGCTCAGGAGGTGGCCATGTGCATTGACACCATGGGAGGCGATGGGTCAATGATGAGGGACCCTGGGCACCCGAGGAAGGTTGGACTGGATGGTTATTTGATGTGGGGACTGTGAGGCCCGATCAGAAGCCCTGGCTCTGCCCTGAGGGGTGCCGCTGGCCTGGCTGGGCACTCTGTGTATCCTTTCCCTTTTGTCACAGCCCTTTTCTGTCCTCGCCTGTCCCATGTTGCCCAGCACTCCTGTGCTGCCTTGTCCCCCCAGGGCCAACCATGGGTCACCAGGTTTGGAGCTGTCTGGAGACAAAAGTCTGCTGTGAGGGGTGAGGTGTTGAGGGTGCAGCCGGCCCAGCTCACCCATGCTGTGGGGCACTGGGTCCCTCTGCCATGGCTCCCTTCTGAGTGTACTGATCTTTGCACGCTGTCCCCATGACCTGGACCCTGCTTCCTTCTGCTCTTTTCATGACTGGCTTTTTTATGCCCTTCAGTTCTTAGCCAAGAGGGCACCTCCTCAGAGAAGTCCTCCCTGATTGCTGCAGAATCCGTCCCCTCCCTCCTTCCTTAACAGCTCACTCCACCTCCTTTTTGTTTCACCCTGACACTGTCACAACCTGCCATTGTCTGCTCTGTCTGTCCTGCTGGATTGTCAGCTCTGTGAGGGTGGGGCCGCTTTGGCCTGGTGCTTGGCTGCGTTCCCAGTGCCTATCCCAGCAGGTGCCCGATGAATGGGCGAGTGGCGGTAGCGAGCACTCGCAGAGCACGTGTGGGCGCGAGGCCCTGCTCTGAACTCTTTACCTATATGAACGGGTAAATCCTCTGAACACCTATGAGGTGGCTCTTATCATTACCCTCATTTTACAGACAGGGAACCAGGGACAAGAAGGTGAAATGCTCCACAGACGCTAAGTGGCACAGCCAGGATTTGGACCCAAGGCTGTTTGGTGCCAGACTCGATGCTCCCAGCCCCTGGCTGAGTGCCGCCCCCTGCTCCCGGCCCTGCGCCTGCTCCGTGGGGGTCACGGACACCACCATACTCATGAAGCTCCCTCCCTGCCTCCCCCTGGTTCTTCTTGCATCCTGGCCAGGAGCTCTGACTCCACTGGTCTTGGCAGTTCCTGGCAGACCTCTCCCCTCCCAGCAGTCCCGTGAGGGAGGACTTGTCACCCTCTTATGATAAAAGAGGAAACTGAGGTTCACAGGGGAAGGAAGTGGGCTGCCTTGCTTCCAGTCCAGGGCCCTTTTCTGTGCCTTTTGGCTGCTTGATCTGAAAGGTGGAAGAGCACTTCAAAAGGCTAGGTGGGCTTCCCAGATGGGGCTCTTCTTACTTCCCAACAGCTCTAGCAGGAGGGCAGCAGGCATGACTCGTTCTCCCATTCTGCTGATGGAAAAATTGAGGCCCAGGGAGGTGAAGCCTGTCTGTCATCATCCAGGTGATGAAGACCCAGGATTCCTGGCCTCCAGCCCTGGGCCCATCCTGGGCACCCATGACACCAGCTAGTAGGCACTTCTTGCAGACTCACCTGCCTCTGGTTCAGTGAGAAGTTAGGGAGGCTGGCACACAGTAGGTGAGCAATGCCCTTTAAAACTGCTTGGAAAGTGGTCTTTGAGATTCAGGCCTAACCAGTGATGAATGACTGCATGAGTTAATGAATGAGTCCTCAATGTATGTCTCACGGTGGAGGCTTAGCTCCAGAGCAGGCAACCGTATGGGCTCTCTACATGCCAGCTGCCCACTGAGTCCTTCAGAAATAGCCTGTGTGACCTAATATCTGAGGCTAGGGAAAAAAGATCCCTTCTGTAAGGGAGAGACAAATCCAGGGATGTGGAAGGTCAGGGAAGGCTTCTTGGAGGAGGTGGCACTGGCACTGGCACTGGCACTGGGCATGGAAGTTTGGGAGGAGAAGCACTTCCCAGGCTGAGGGATAGGAGGTGTGACAGGGTCATCAGAATCCTGGATTCAGTTGGCTTCTATCACTAGAATGGAGGGGAGGGCAGGAAGGTGGAGGGGCTCAGGGGGTTGGGGTCCTACCCATCTGTTGTTCAAGGCCCACCAGAATGCCAGGCTTAGGATGGGGGGCCATTCCTCCGGTCCCTCCCTGCCTGAGTCTGAGTCCCCAACATTTTCTTGGAGCCTCCCCCTGAAACCCAGCATACAAGGCAGTGAACTCCAAGAACTTGCTGGGTTTTGGCTTTGGATATATGTGGGTCTTGCTTTTTAGAATTCCATTCTATGAAAATCCAAACTTCTGGGGGAAGGGAATTTCATTTATTGAAGCTTCCGGGGGATGAGGCATTTTACGCACGCTCATTTCTTTCTCACAAGAATCAACGAGGAAATTCCCATTCTTTTATTTATTTATTTTTTAACAGCTCTACTGTTTAAATTTTACCCATTTAAAGTGTACAATTCAATGGTTTTAAGTATATTTACAGAGTTGTGCAACCATCACCATAATCTAATTTTAGAACATTTTCGTCATCCTCCAAAGAAATCTTGTACCCATTAGCATCACCCCCCATCCTTCCTTCTGCTCCCCACGTACCAAAAAAGTAGGGAGACTGGCACAAGGAACTCCTTTACCCCACTACTCAGCTTCCATGGTTATCAAGTTCCGTCCTGGTTTCTTGTCTTTTTCTGTCGATGCCATTGCTGAAGAATCTTCAAGTGTGGTCCTTGGACTAGCAGCACGGGCGCACCTGGGAATTAGCTAGAAATGCAGGATCTCAGGCTCCACCCAGACCGATTGAATCAGAATCTGCCTTTTAACAAGATCCCCAGGGGCTTCATGTGTGCAGTAGCATTTGAGCATCTCTGGGACACAACAAACTCCATGGTATGTTACCTTCATGCAGTTCAACATGCATCTCTGAAACAGGGACGTTGTCTTCCATAACGACAAGGCCATTATCACAATGATTAACATAAGCAATAATTCTGAAGGTCCTCTATTAATTCCTATTCTGAAATGTGGAAACAGACCTGGAGAGGTTATGCCCCTTGTCCCAGGTCCCAGCTAGGAATGCGGAGTAGGAATTAAACCCAGGCTCGGCTGGCTGCAGGTCTTTCTTCCCTCCATCCTCACTATTCTGCACCTGTCCCCAGACGGCTGAGGGGCTAAGAGTGATGGCTAAGTTTCCTCCTTTTATCAAGGGCCACCCAGAGCCTCGGACAGAGGACTTTGTAGACATGGGGACACAGGGGCTGCTCACCCCTTCTCTCTGAATGGCTGCAGTAGCAATGGCAGTGTCTTGGACAATGACCAGATGACCATGGTCAGCCTCTCAGTCAGTGCAATAAATGATTGATGACAGAGGGGACTGCTGGCTGGGGCAGGGGCCAACCTGCCACGGACCTACTGTGTGACCTGGGCCAGCCCTTCCCACTCTCGGAGCCTCCTTCTCTGGAAGGCTGGACTAGGCGAACTGGGCCTGGTCTCAGGACAGTGGGGTGTGCCGTGTGCCACCATCACAATGCCTAGCTGGGAGGCCATTCTGGGTTCCAGCACAGTGATGTTCTCTGAATAACCCTGCCCCTCGTCCCCCACCTGAACTCCAGGGGGAAGCTGTTGGGGAGAGGGGCATTTGCTTGCTAACAGGCACCCAAAAGGAAGTGGAGACTGCATTCCTTGAGTGTGCTGTGAAGGAGCAGAATCAGGCCTGGTATCCTTGAGGCCCTGCCCCTACCTTGGGTGTCCTGGGGAGAGCGGAAGGGAAGGGCAAGACTGGGCGTGGCCCCTGGGGCCTGGCAGGCTGAGGTGGAGGAGGACTTGCAGTGGTCCCCACCCTGGCATCAGCTCAAGTAGTCCCGACTCCTCATTTTATGGAGATAGCACAACAAGAACGCAGGGTTTCTCAAGGCTTCTCTGGCTCTAATGATGGTAGCACTGTGTCCCCACCTGCTGAGCTTACTCCATCAGTAACAGGGCAGTTGAGGTGTGGGCTGTGGGGTAGGCAGCCTGGGCTGAAACACCAGCTGTCTCTTGCGACGTGAAGTGTAGAGTGGCTGGGAGCCTCCTGTGGTAACAGGGAGTGATCAGCACAGTGACCATCTCAAAGCACAGCGGGGAGGATAGAATGCAGGTAAGCTACCTGGAGCATAGACCTGGGGCAACAGAGGCCAGCTGCTCCTGTCATTAATCAGCATTATCGTCCTCTGGGCCAAAGCCGCAGTCTCACTGCATGTAAAAGGCCCTTCACAATCTCCCTATCCCACCTTAATTCCCTCCCACTGTTTTATGTTCTAATCCAAGTCATCTTAATTGTCTCCTGAACTGGTTTCTTACCTCCAGACCTTTGCCTATGCTGTTCTTCTGTCTAAAGCACTTTTCTTCAGTTCTCAATTTAGACCTCATTCCCCTGGCAACGTCCTCCAACCCAAGTCAGGACTGGGGGTCCCTTCTGCCGGCTGCCCCTTACACACACCAGCAGGCTCTGTGTAGCCACCACATGTTTATTTGCCTGTCTTCCCTAGCAGACTATAAACTCATTGGGGGTTCCCAGGGAATACCAGCTGAATGATTGAAGGGGTAGGTGCCTGTTGTATACAGTAATTGTCAAATGAGTGCGGACTAACTGCAGAGCCCATTACCCCAAAGTGCACATTTGCAGGAAGTGGTGGTCAGGAAAGGTTTACTTTAATAGGTGAGGCTAAAACATGGCCGTGGAGGAGGCCACTCAGGCAAGGAGAAGGGAGAGACATTTAATTGCTTTCCATAAATGTTTATTAATGTGCCTGACTTAGCAGTAGGCTGTCCTGATCTCAGGAAGCCCTTCGCCCATGCTGTGTATTTGAGGACCTAGGCCCCAGGTGGATTTACGTTTGAGAAAAATATATCATCGACTGGTGTGGAAAAAGCTATGGGAGCTGGCTTCAGATAGGAGGTGATACTTGAGCTGGGCTATGAAGGATGCATAGGAGTTCACAAGGAAGGCGAGGGAGGAAAGACAGCCGGTGACAAGGGAACAGCCAGAGAGGAGTCATCACGGGAAGAAGTACGATGTCTGAGGAATGTCGAGAAGTATGGTAGGAGGCACATTACCAAACTCGTGAATATATCAGGCTATAGAATTTGGACATTATTCTACAGCTCATTCATTCAGGCATTTACTCCACTAATATTTATGGAGCACTTACCATGTATCAGTCTCTGTGCTAAGTACTGGGCACACACCAGTGAAAGGCAAGGTCTTGGTCCCTGCCCTCATGGAGCTTAGAGTCTAGGAGGAACCTACTGAAAATGCTTAAGCTATAAGTGACATGATCAGACCAGGATCTTAGAAAAATTAAGTATGTATATGACAGCTGAAATGGAGGATGATCGGGAGGCAGAGGCAGGGAGACGGGCCAGAAGGAGGCTGGGAAGAGTGCGGGCGAGAGATGAGGTCTGAGCCAGGGCTGTACAGAGGGGATGGAGACAAGGTCACGTGTGATAGATTGAAGAAGGCTGTGCATTCTTGCTCCTCCTCCCATCATGAGGTGGGGTCTAACTTTGGACCCTCTAATTGGTGTGTTTAACCAATAGAGTGTGGCAGAAGTGACACTTGAGACTTCCAAGGCTGGGTCATAAGAAGGCACACAGCGTGCCTGGGTCCCTTAGCACACTCTATGTGGGAGCCTTGAGATACCATGGAAGAAGTCCATCTGTTCCACGGCCAAGTGTGAAGGCCACCACACTGCAAGGCCACATGCAGATACTCTGGGGGACAGTCCCAACTGAGCTCTGCCTTCCATGCATCCCCACCAAAGCACCAGACATGCAAGTGACACCAACATGAAGCCTTTAGAGGGGCCCATCTGCAAGCCAAACACCACTTGAGTGGCCTCTGTCTACACCATACGGACTAGAAGATTCACCCAGCTGAATCCTGCCTTAATTCCCTATCAACAAAATCAAGATTTATAATAAAATAGTTTTTGTTTTAAGCCACTAAGTTTTGGAGTAGTTTATTACATAGCAACAGGTGAACTGGAACAGAATAGAAGACAGAGGCCCTTAGGAGGCCAAGCGAGCAGGGACCAGCCACTAGATGTGAGGAAGGGCACCTGTCACTACAGGTGGAACTGAGGATTGAGGCATGTAAGTCAGTGTTGCCAGATCTAACAAATAAAAACACAGGACACCCAGTAAAATTTCAGTTAAAGAATGAATACAGTTTTTAGTATAGTGTCTCCCAAGTATCGTATGGAACATACTTACACTAAATAGTCATCGTTAATCTAAAATTCAAATCTGACTGGGCACCCAGGATTTTACCTGGTCACCTTAATCCAAGTGGCTGGAGTGGCCTGTGAGGGGCTGGAAGTCGAGATCCAGGAAGACACCAGCCTGAGATATAATGGGGCAAGTGGCCCTGGGGTCAGAGGGTAGGGCCCGGGAAGGCCTGTGGGGGAGCCGGCTGTGCTGCTGGCTGTGGGAGCCTGTGCTGAATCCATGCAGGATTTGATGCTCCTTCTCTGGGCAGATGTCTTGGCAGTAGCTGGGCCTGGGGCCCCTCACTGGAGCCACAGCCTATATATGGTGTTTGTAACCAGGGAGGGGCAAGCCCTGGCTCCATCTGTCCCTGACACGGCACCTCCCATCCGCATGCGAGGAATGTAGCCTGCCAAAAGCTCCTGCATGGCTGGCATCCAGGCCGCCACCCCGTCGGGCCCCTCGGAGGCATCTCGTGTCCCGTCCCGTTGGCTTATCCTTGCAGACTGCTATCTCGGTAAATCTACAGACTTTTCTGTATCTTCCGAAATGCTGATGCACTGGTGTAGTCTGGAGACCTGTCTGTGTGTGGAGAGCTCCCCTGAGCAGGGCTGGCCCAAGACGGGGAGACCTGCTTCTCCCTCCCACGGGGGCTGGTGGCCTGGGGACTCCTAGGACTCCCGACTCCTGCCTCTGCTCTACGAGGACTTCATGCTCCCTAAACTCCCAGGGAGCCGAGCGTTTTCCAGCCCTAGGCTGCAGGAATAACTGAGGGGCACGTGCGGGTTGCCATCCTGTGGTCTGCCACTCCTGCCCCGCCTCTCCTCAGGAGGTCGACACAGAGTCACTACGTGTGGATCCCAGACCTGCACAGCAGCCTTCTCTAAGGTCTCTCGTCTGGGGAGGGAGCACTCCCTCCTGCGTGCATACAGAGCTGCAGCCATCTCTGAGCTGGGGGAAGTGTGAGGTTCTGGCCTGGCTTAGGAAATTCCTCTTGCAGTGAAAACTCTTCCCGCAGGGCTCTGGCTAGGAGCCCCTTGAGAGTAGTCCTCTGTCTACACCCGCCATGGCTCCCCGTTGCTCACACATCACCATGCACGGCCCGGCTGGCCTTGCCCTGCCGCCCCCAGTCTGCCTGGGGCCTTTCCTCCCACTTGTCCCAGGCACGCTGCTCTGGTTGGCAGGGACCCCTTCTCTCTGCTGCCCCCTGCACTCCTCAGAGTCCTCTCCTTTATCGGGAAATCATGGAAACTGCTGTGCTCTGAATACTGAGCTGGGGCTCTAGGGGACACCGTGTGACCTGGACAAGGTTCCTACTCTTGAGGAGTGACGGGTTGACCTGAGGAGTCAGGGAGGTGCAGTAAAAAGATGGGCAAACTGAGTCTGGAAATGAGAGCCAACCTTGTTCATGGCTAGTGAGTGACCGAGTGACCATGATGAGTCACCTGAGGTTTCTGAGCCAACGTTACTCTTTTCCTTTACGCTCTTCAGAGTGTAAGAGTCATGGGAGACAGCAGTTGAGAAAGCAGGGCGGCGACGCGCCTCCTGGCTGACAGGGATTGCTTTTGTTTCTGTGAGAGCGCAGCTTTGTTTATTTGTTTGTTTGTGTTGAGTATGAAGTGCTGCTCTGCAGCACAGGAGGACAAATCGTTCAGTTCTAGCTAGGGGGCTTGGGGCAGTCTCTGTGGAGAAAGGGACACTGGCGGTGGGCCTGAAAGAACATGAAGGAATTTTCCATGATGATGAGGTAAAGGTGAGGCTGGGGAAGGGCGGGAAGGGTGTTTCAGGCACTGGGAATGGCATGTGCAAATCCACGGGGAAGCGAGAGAAACTGACATGTTTGGCCATCGGGGCTGACACCCAGGACGTGCGAGGGAGGGTGGGACAGGGCGGGGAGCCCAGGGTTGCTGGAGGGGAGGGCTCACCCCGGGGTCAGCATGGGAAGTCCTTTGCATGCCAGCCTGAGGCATCTGGACTTTATCCACTCGACAAGGGAGCCAAGGAAGGCTTTCGGCAGGAGTGACCCGGTCAAAAGCGTGCCTTGGCTCTTCTGAATGCCATCTCTGCTCCTTGCCCTCTCATCAAATCCTGCCTCTTCTGTGGGGCTTTTCTCAAATGTTCAGAGTCCCTCACTCTCAGGACACAGATGGTGGCAGGGCACAGCCGAGTTGGGGGCCGCCTCCCACCTGCCGTTCCCCAGTGCTGGCCGGGCACCTCATGTCCTCACCAAATCTTGCTCATCGTCCAAGCACGCATAAGTCGTGCTCCTGTCTCTTGTTGTGTGATGTTGGCATGAAATACTCAAATGCCACCACACCAAGGATTGACATACACCTCTGGGGTCAGACTGGCTCAGAGGGGCCAAGTCATGTCTCTATTTGATTTTCCTGGATTAGACTCAAGCTTAGTGACTACAACAAAAATAGCCCCCTCCTCCCTGGCTTGAGAAGTATTGTGGTAGTTGCTGAATCTGGTGCCTCTGGCCTGTTTTTATTTTTAACAACCAGAGTTATCTTGTGGCTGGGGCCGGTGGGGATGGGAAGAGAGATGTCCAAGATGCATAGAGAGGAGAGCAGAGAGGACGCTGTGTCTTTGGGATCCCTATGGATGGGGACACAGTCTTCTCATGAGCGCCTCGGTGACCTCGAGGCTCCACCCTCACGCATAAGCCTCTAGGATTCTCTGTGTAGAGTTTAACAGCCCAGGGATTCCTCTGGTTCTATCCTTTACCCTATGAGGGGGAAACTGAAGCTGAGAGTTGGGGGAGCCAGCTAAGATCACAGCAGAACCAGGGGTAGAACCTGCCTCCTGCTCCCTGGTGGCTGCAGGCTGGTCTGTGCATAGTGACTTCAGTGAGTCAGGAAGAGCTTGGCGGGAGATGCTGGAGCTGAGGATAGGCTGGGAGGAGGGGAGAGTTGGAGGGGATGCCAGGGAAAAGCTGGGATGGAGCTGCTCGCTAGAGATCTGGCTTGGGTTTGGCCAAAAATTGTACATTTCCTCATTTCAAAAAGCCATAATGGTTTCCCACAGCTCAATCACCCACCCACTAGAGGGTGGTCAATCGAAGAGGAGCGATGCAATGTTTTCAGTATTTTCAAAGGGTGGCGGGAAGGACCACCCTTAACCTCTGCCCGAGGAGGAGAGTCGGGCATTAGGTGGGCACCCATTGTGCGCCATGCATTCGCACCTCCACCTGACCTCTGCTGAGCACCTAATAGATTCTGGGTGTTGAGGGGACAGATATAGAGAAAGACTCCTATAATTTATGGAGAGACCTAAACAAGTACTTTCAATAGAATAATCCCACCCTATAGCAGAGCATCTAACTTTGGATGGGAGGAGGTGTGGTCAGCAAAGTCTTCTGGAAGAAGAGGTGCCTGAGATAGGTCTTGGAAGATGAGAGAGTTAACAGATTGAAAATGGGGCAGGGAGCTGCCAGCAGATGAAACAGGACGGACAAAACCGGCTAGGCATGAAACTGTGTAAAGCGACTCCTGCTTTGTGCTGTGATAATACTCCCGCCTGCTCCCCCAGCCCAAGGAGGGCTCGGAGTGACCAGGTCCGCTGGCTGGCCAGCCTTAGCAGTTTGATTTCACCCTGCAGGTTTTAAAGCTGGAGAGTGGCTTGTTTAGATGTGTGTTTGAAAGGGTGACCCTGGCAGCAGTGTGGCCGCTGACTCAGAGCAAGCAGAGGCGAGAGGCAGAGAGACTGTTGCAATAGCCCAGGCAAGAGATGACGAGGCCTTGACCGTGGGCTGTGGTAGGGGGACAGAGGGGAGAGGAACATGTTGAGAAACATCTAGGAGTGACTGATTGGATGTGCGGGACGAGAGGGAGGGAGGGGTTGAGGCTGGCCTTGTCAGCTGCTCAGCAGTGGAGCCACCCCAGCCAGGAGGAATTCAGGGGGCGGAGCCGGCTGGGGACTCAGGGCTGAGCTCAGGTTGAGACATGGTGAGTCTTAGGTGCCTGTGTAGTGTGGAGGTTGCTGCAGAGTCCCAGGAGGGTCTGTAGGCCAGGAGAGAGGGCTGGACTGCATGTGCAGACTTGGAAAGGATGAGCAATGGCGGTGGGGGAGGCCCAGGGGGGTGGGGTGGCACAGGAGCCCAGGTGGAACCCTGACCTTCAGGGGGTGGGTGGAGGAAAGGAGGGCCCCACAGGAGGTTAGGGATGATCAGAGAGGTAGGAAGCTACGCAGAAATGGTGATGTCATCTGACTAAGTGCACACAGGGCAGCAGGAGTGAGTGCGGGGGTGACTGCCTGCACTGCCTAGAAAAGGCCCGCCAGGGAGAACGAGGCTCAGGGAGGGGCTTCTAATGATGAGAGAGACGTGATCACGTCAGGGGCTTCGTGGAGGCAGAAAGTCTTGGTGGAGAGGGAGGATCTGTAGGTTCCAGGAGAGACAGGGTTAAGTGAGAGGGGCTCCAGACTGGTGGGCCCAGCACGTAAGTGCGAGGTTGCCTGTTGGGCAGAAGAGGGGCTTTCCTTATTCTCTGATTCTAGACAGAGCCTAATGAGGATGGGTGTGTGTGTGTGTGTGTGGGGGGGTGTTCAGAGGTGGGACAGGAGCAGGTATCCCTGGGAATCGAAGTGGGCAGAATGGACATGAGGAAAAGAGTGAAGGTCAGCGAAGCAGAGAATCCAGGAGGGACATGAAAATGGGAGGCTAGCCAAGGCAGGTCAGAGGACTTCGGGGCCATGTCAAGGTCCAGCTGAGACTGGAGACCCCACACTGAAATCGGTCCCAAATCTTCGTGCTTTGGGGTCCTTGCCAGCCTGAATTTCCTTTGTAATGATTGTGGTTGGGGTGGCCCTGGGTGAAGTTTGGACAGATGAAGGGAAGAAATCAGGGGTGCTGGTGAGAGGGTCACTCAGAAGACCAAGCCATTGGAGCAGCTGCAGAATGCGGTCAGAGGGCAAAAAAAGAGGCTGGCGCCGATGAGGAAGAAGAAAAGCAGTTCCGAGTAATGGCCTGGTCCGGGAGGGCCGTGGCATTGGGGGCCGGACTCAAGCAGGGGAGACTGTCCCTGGAGAGCCACAGGTCTAGAGAATCCAGGTGCTGGATGGAGCACCCACAGAGATGCTGAAGACTACTGGCTGACAGCAGGCCTGGGAGAGGGAAGGAGGGGCAGTGATCCCAGGCTGGGCAGCCAGGCAGTGAGGGGCACTGGCTGGGAAGGTGGGATCTGGGAGTCACGGAGAGAGAGGGAAGTTAGTAGAGTCAGGTGGCAGGAACCCCAAGGGAGAAAAGTCAGGCATGTGAAAGGGGTGAGGGGACTTTGTGGACAACTCAAGACAGTGAGATGTGGAGACAGGAACAGCCTCCCCAGAGAGGACTGAGATTGGACATCATAAGGTTTCCATCACGAGGTGAGGACAGAAGGGTGTTCTTAAAGGCGGTGGGGTTCCCAAAGGGCCCGTGGCGGGGGGCAGCTGGGAAAGAAGGTAGGTCAGGCTTGGCAAGGCTAAGAGCAGGGAGAAGGAGGTGACTGAAGGAGGGTGCCCATGAGCTGTTAGCAGGATGCAGGGCAAGAAGCGCGGTGCAGGGTTTTGGAGAGGCAAGAGCGTGTAGGGTGAGCAGGAGTTTCCCTGCAGAATAAAGGAGGGAGAGAGCGTGGGGGGATCAGTCAACAAGAGGGAGGGGCCCGTGCAAAGACCCATTCATTCATTCCATACTCTTGAGGATTTCTGTGCCACCGGGTATGTTTTTTGTGCTTGGGATGCATTAGTGAACAAAATGCCCATCCTTACTCTCATGGAGCTTATATTCTAGCTGGTGGGCAGGAGGGGGGGGGGCAGAAAAATGGACAAGCATGTTAAGAAGTGAATTTTACCCTACGTTAGAGGGTGAGGAGGCTACAGCAGAAGCAACAAGCAGAACGCTGTGAGATGGGCTGGCAGGCGTGCAGGTGGAGCAGAGTGGGGGCTGGGGCGGCAGGCTCTAATTCCCAGTGCTGCTCAGGTGGGCCCAGGTGAGGCCAGTGCTCTGGGTCTGTGGAAAATTCCAGCTCATTTCACATGAGCAGGCAGTAGGGGTTGAGGATATGGGGAGAGGCGTCCATATGGTGACTCTGATGAGTGGTATGTGAGAGAGTTTTGAGACAAGAGGATTCTTCCAGATTGGGAGAAGTGGTGGGAAAAGGAAGCAGAAGAAAACAACACGTGCTTACTCTCAGTGCCGTCCTGAGCACTTTGCTGGGATTTTCCTGATGCAGCCTCTCAAGCCTCTAATGAGCTTGGTGTCATTATCTCCATTTTCTCATGACAATTCTGAGGCTCACAAGGGTCAGCACAGTGGCCAAGATCATGGACTCCTGGCCAGCCTGCCTGCTGGTCTGGATCCCCCATTTACTAGCTGTGTGACTTTGGGCACTTCCTTAACCTTTCTGGGCTCAGTTTCCTTACCTGAAAATGGTCATCATAAAAGCACCTGTCTTATAGGGTTGTGGTGAGGATTTTTTTTTATTTATTTTCATTTTGTTGGCTGCTGGCCAGTGTAAGGATCCAAACTCTTGACCTTGGAGTTATAACACTGCGGTCTAAACAACTGAGCTAACTGGCCAGCCCTGTGGCGAGGATTAAACGAGGAAATACATGCAAAGCACACAGAACAAAACCCCAGACAGTAGCACCGTGCAAGTGTGCACTGCTACCAGTGTTACTGTCCAAGGTTACTTAGGTGTGTGTGTGGGGGTGGGGGGCTTGGACCAGAGCCTTGGTGGGGCTGACCCCTGCCTCCTCCTGGCTGACGCTCTGCCCTGCATGGTTCTGGACTTGCCAAGCCAGGCTGGGAGGAAGGAGCTGTGTGTCCCCCACCAGGCCTGTTCCTTTGCTGTAGGCATGTGACATATTGTGGCGTGATGTATTTTCCCCTCATGGTGCAAGACGTGACTCAGAGGGGCTTGCTGGGGAAATGGGTTCCTTGGATTTGCCCACTTCATCGCCCCTGCATTCTTTTGAATTTCTGTGAATCAGACTTTATATCTGGCTCTGCCATTCACCAGCCTTATTTATGCAGAAAACAGCACCACATTTCCAACTTGCTCAACAGCCGGAAAGATTCATCTTTGGCCTGGGGAGGGTAGCAAAAGGGGGGAGGGGGGAAGGAAGAAAGAAAGAGCCAGCAACAATCAAAACAACCTTTTTCTCCCTGTGTAATCTGGGCAGCTTCCAGGAGGATAATGTCTTTCCACCGTGGATCGCCCCCTCCCTCCGGGCTGTTTTCACAGGAAGCGAATCCTGGAGCATTTTCAATGTGCCCCTCGAGGCAGAACAATGAGGCCCTTGAAGCCTCGGAACCCGGCTTCCTCCAGTTACCCGGAGCCTCCTCCGAGTCCCTTCTGGACGCGGCGCGCGGAGGCTGCGCGGAGGGAGCCGCACGGGGGAAGCGCATTAGCCCAGCAGCGGGTTCGGGTCCGGCTGTGCCGCCAGGTACCCGGCGCTGACCCGGGGTACAGCTCCGGGGGAGCTGGGAGCAGGCGGCGAGGACCCAGTGACCGCTGCTGCAGCCCCGTCGCCCTGAGGTGGTGACCGGCCGCGGGGAAGGGGGCTCGGGGACCGGGGCGCAGGACCCCCCCGCCGCGGCCCGGACGCGCCCCGGTCCCCGA